>NC_073691.1:122936713-123100225 GCF_029784155.1 Uranotaenia lowii
CCGTCATATATGATGCTTCTTTTTATTTACATCACGTGTGATGTGATTTTACAGATTTTTTTCGTAGTGCGTACGGCTATTCTAAATCAATAAGTCTGAGGCCGTTTTCGTTGGTCAGCTGGTGCGCACTGAACCTTCCAATTGCCGGTTTGAATTCCTCCTCCTGGCCGACCTGAGCATTAAAATCCCCGATGACGATCTTGATATCATGTTTTTCTTAGTTTCGTTTGATAAATGAATTCGTTTTTTGGAGCGCATTGTTATGTTAAACCTGTATTGAAGAAATTCTATGAGAGTGTTGAAGTAAAAAGTCTTGAACGTTTTCGAAAAAAAAAAGAAAATCACTTTTCGTGGCGTCACAACGCATTCTTTACCCGGGTGCAACTCACAACCATCTGAACCGATTTTCATTCTGAATGCAATCGAATTCCTCTCAAAAAGTTTGAAGAGACCCCCAATTTAAGGAAATCATTAATTGAAAAACAGTAGAACTTCTGTGACGTCACAACGCTTAAAAATAGAAACCTTTATCACCGATTCTAAAGCGCAAACTCGCAGTGATTATTCATTATCTAATACCATGCTTAAAAGATGACTTTTTAACAATCATTTAGCAATAATTTTTTTTTGACATAGCTAGATTTTTGACAAAGTTATGTTTGAAATAAAGAACACACTATTTTAGTTAGAGGGTGAGTTTTCGGGAGAGAACTCACTTCGGGTTAAGTCGCTGGGGTGGCTCTTAGTTTTATGGAAACTATTTTTATACGTGCCACAACTTGTCGAATATTGAATAATGAAGGTTTTAATCTATTTTACAACTTTGATCAAGACTGCAAAACGTGTTGGCTTCTGCTTTACAAATATCTATGATTTATTTTGGTTTAAAATTGCTTTGAATTTACGCCAAAATTTAGAATTTTTACAGAAAGGGAAAAAATAATAACAAGGACTTCTATAACTTTGTTATCAGAAGTCTAAATAAATTGCTTCTTGGGGAAAGTTGAACATACAATTAAAATCTTTTTTTTTTCAAATATTTGCAATATATTACAGTAAGAGCAGTTAGGAAAAAAAATTAATACTTTCAATATTAACGAACAAAATCTTATTAAAAACATTTATCTCTCTAGAATAACTCACTACAAATAAATTTCATCCCCTTTTTCATCGGAATCACATCAGGTTTCAAAGCTTACTTCAAAAATTGGAACAAAGAAAATGGCTGTATTTCAGTAGCGTTTTCTTCATACTTAAAAAAAATTAGAAAAAAATATTCGTCTAGCTTTCGAAGGAATTCTCGAATTTTTCCTAACTATAACACGGCTCATTAGCCGGCACACACCTTCTTCGTCCATCATTTTAGCTATCTTATTCCACCAGGTCTTCATCTGATTGATGTCTTTGACAACATTTCTTTTTGCCTTAAGTCTCCTTTTCATGATTGCCCAGTATTTCTCAATAGGGCGGAAATGGGTTAAGGTTTATCGGAATAAACTGGACCCCTTTCTCTGCATGCCATCCCGATCAGGAGAGCATATCAAAATAATAACTCAAACATATCTCAACGAGATATTTATATCTTTTTGAGTTGCAATTGTCTACTCAAATTTTCCGACTGAAAGTTACTTAAATCTGGGTTATATATCTTGGTTGACATTCTTAGGAGGATTTAATTCATTTTCAACAATAAAGAATTTGTTTCAAATTGTTATAAAAAAAATAACCATATCTTATTTTGAAATTCATACAACTTTCCACGGACATCGAAGTCAACGGCCCTAACCGCTCAACAACTTCATAAAATTGAATCCAAATTTGGGAAACCAAAAATGGAGCATGTTTTAGCGAATCATGTGAGTTATTGATATTTCACTAGAAATTTTTCTTGAAACATTCATATCTTGATAAGTTCCCGATCAGGAAAGCATATCAAAATTGTTACATAAATCCAGTCAGGCCCATGCAACGGACCCGTCTATGGGGGGGGGGGGGGGGTCTTCCGAAATTCAAATTTAGCTAAAAATAATAACAATACCAAATTACACAATAAAGAAGGAAATTTGTTTCTAACATCATTTCCTTACTCATTATTTTTACACGAACTCAAAAAATAATAAATTTTAGTGATAAAATGAATCAATCTTTTTAAAACAAATCACAATGAAAGTTTTAAATCAATTAAGTTTTCGGTCAGTCATTGAAATTTTTTTCAAAATGATGTTCCTTACTCTAAACTAGAAATTTGCTTCAAAATAATTTCTCAGCAGTCTAGTTTTCAAATTTGAAATATGTAAATATTTCCAAAACACAGATCTATTAAATCTTAATTTGAATAATGTAGAATAAATAAATGTCAGATCAGGAAAAAAAAATTCTATGATTGATTGTTAGGAAAATGATAACAATTGATAATTATCACTCATCTTAATTTACATTTCATTTCTTCATTTTCAACTCAAGAGTTGATGTTTTTTGAAAAGGAAAAAAATTAATCGCGATTTGAAATGTGAATTTTTTACAAGGAAAAAAACTAAAGTTTTATGTTTTAAAACACTAAAATTCAAAACATAGACAATTTTTTTAAAAATATTTATAAAATTTAAATAGCTGGACTTTAAAATTCGGTAAATTTATTCAAAAATTGGGAAATAACTGTACTATGGAATTCGATCAACTCATTTAAATATTGAAACAGAATGTTAAGATGAAAAAGATAAGTTCAAAAAGGTTTTTTTTCAACTTTTTTTTTCAATAAATACGTCTTACCATACTTACTTACTTAATGGTCCCGCGCCGATCCTCCGGTGCATAGGGCCGTGGTAAAAGACCTCCACTGTTGACGATCCGGAGCCAACGTCTTCACCTGGTCCCAGTCAAGACTCTCGTCGACAGTTCGGATTTCAGCGGCTAGGCTTCGCCGCCACGAGTTTCTGGGTCTGCCTCTTCTTCGATGTCCTTCTGGATTCCAATCTAGCGCCTCACTGCAAATCTCGTTTTCATCTTTTCGCAGCGTGTGCCCAATCCATCTCCACTTACGTTCCCGAATCTCGATTTCCAGCGCCCTTTGATGACACCGGCGATGTAGTTCCTCATTCGAGATCCAGTTGCCAGGCCACCAAGCGCGGATGATATTCCGCAGGCAGCGGTTTACAAAAACTTGCAGTTTTCGCGTCGTCACCGCATATGTGCACCAAGTTTCGCACCCGTACAGCAATACGAATTTGACGTTTGAGTTGAAGATTCGAATTTTCGTTCGTAGAGAGATCTGGCGTGACCGCCAGATGTTTCGGAGACTCGCAAATGCAAAACGGGCCTTTCTGATCCGGGTTTCGATGTCCTTCCTGGTACCACCATCAGGCGATATCTGGCTACCCAGACACTGGAAGCACTCCACTTTCTCAATTGTTGCCCAGCTACCATGAAACTGGAGGGATTTCCTGTGTTGATCTCCATCGACTTGGTATTTCCGACATTGACTTTGAGACCTGCTGCCTTGGAACTTTCGGTGAGGTCGTCGAGTTTGCTCTGCATGTCCGGTTGTGTTTGGGCGAGCAAAACAATATCGTCAGCCAGGTCAAGGTCGTTCAGTTGCTCCATTGTTGAAGGATTCCACGGCAATCCTCGATTCGGCGCACAGTCGATCGATCCAGTCAGAATCTCATCCATTACGATTAGAAAAAAGTAGCGGTGATAAGATACATCCTTGCCTCACTCCAGCAGTTACTGGGATTGGTTCGGAAAAGACACCTTGCACTAAAATGCCTCGGCCCCTCGTCGCCTTAGAGCCGCCCAGATGTTTTCATGGTTAAGTCGGTCGAATGCTTTTTCGAAATCAACAAACACCAGCAGAAGAGAGTCCTGGAATTCGTTGATTTGTTCCAGTATGATTCGTAGCGTTGTGATGTGGTCCACACATGATCGTCCGGATCGAAATCCAGCTTGTTGCCGTCGGAGTGTAGCGTCGATTTTCTCCTGGATCCTGTTCAGGATCACTTTGCAGAGTACTTTGAGGCTTGTACAGATCAACGTTATGCCTCGCCAGTTACCGCACTCTGTCAGGTCTCCTTTTCTCGGGACCTTTACGAGGATACCCTGCATCCAGTCGGCCGGGAATGTTGCAGTATCCCAGATGTCAGCGAAAAGACGGTGCAACTTCCGAGTTGACGACATTTATGCGACTTACTGTTGGCGCTTCGAGCTGCGGATTCTGTTGGCCATCGCTATTCGTGACTAGGAAGAGTTGTTCGAAGTGCTCAGTCCAATCTTAACGTCTTACCATTATTAAACTTATTTAAGAAATTTAATTAATAACTCAAGGGAAAAGCATTTTGGTGCTTATATTTAAATTTTTAATTTGGTAGATTTAGGCGCCCTGAACTCGAATCTTTTGTTAAATTTGAACTATCACATTTTGTTTTAAAATGTGTCAGTTTTAAGTGAAATCAAGCATTGATAACTGATTAACTATTAAACCTACATTTGAGAAAAAATCTGGTTTTGATTTCCTTTATAATACTTCATTCAATTAAGGAATAATATTTTAACGATGATGATGATGATTATGCATGATTTTAAAAAGTAAAATTCTACAGTTTTTAAAAATTTGGAAAGATATCATTACAAGAATCTTTGACATTGCTGCATAAAGGTTAAAAAATGGTTCAAACTTCTTTAAAAGTTCTTTAAATGAGAAAAGTAAACAAATGAAACTCTATTACTTAAAGTCTTGAGGAAAATTGAGCAAGAACAAGAAATACAAAATGTAATTTAGACTGAAATTGGTTTCTTGAAGAATATTTCATATGAGCATAACATTTTTAATGACGTAAACGATTTTACTAAATCAAAATTTAATTAATAAGGTAAGGATGTTAGATTTTAGATAGATTTTTTTGCTAATTCTGTTGATCATTGTGCCTGTTGCATGGTTTCCAACTTTTTGATGTGTAAAATTAGTATTCGATAAATTAATTTTAAAGTTAAAATGGTTCGTTTCAAACTCTGTTCTTGTTTAGTTACAATTCTTAATAAAAGTCCATTCTAAGTTTAGGGTTTTTGTATGTCAAGTTAAGAGTTTCAATACAAAAGGTTAATTTAATTGCTAATCAAAATTTACAATGAAAAAATAGTTTCAATTCGTGAACGTCATGAAGTGTCTTAGAATGAAATGTCTGAAGCCAAGGGTGATTTAAGACTGAATTCTGCCGGAGGCGAGCAAAATTTTTGACTTGCTTGTTAATACTTATTTAAAATCAAGTTATCTGATACTACGGTGAAAATTTTACTTGGAAAAAATCTTCATGGGGGGGGGGGGGTGGTTAAACCCCCCCCCCCATCCCCCCCCGTTCGCACGGCCTTGCCTATTTCGAGATTTTTTTAACTTATTCAGATAAACGATTGATAGGGTAGAAGCTCTAGTCATTGAACAAGTACCAGATATTGAACACTAGTGAAACCAATTAAAACAATTATATACAGTAGAAAAATTAAACAAAAATCGTGGTTGAAGCATTTTTATCAAGAATTTCGGACTCTAAGGGCCACAATCTGCGAAACTTGAATATTAATTCAAATTTAGACATAATTTTTTGACTAGATGAAGAAAATAGCAATTTTTGATTGGGAGAAAAAACAGATAAAAAAACCAAATAAAACTTTATAGTAATTTCATAACTGTTTTCCAATAAGTTTTCTTAAATAATTTCTGATAGAGTAGCAGCCGTGATCATCTCTATTTTCTTAAAATTTTACAAATTAAAGTGTTCAATCATTGGATCACAGAAAACGCCAATGTTCCAATTATTGAACGTTCAATATTGCAGTACTCGTTTCTTAAAGAAATGCATGCACCAGTAGACTGGCCCATAACCAAAAAAATCCTTATATTCCACGCGGCACCCCTTAGATTGGTGCCTTTAGGTGAAAAAATGACTTTCTGAAAGTTTCAGGTCATTTGGCAGAAGCACGAGCTGGCGCAAAGGACTTAAAATTTGTATGGAGATTTTCGGTAAAATGTATGAAAAATCGACATACTTGTAACCATCTGTTACTTAATGTCTATGTGACTCCGTCACAAAATTCAAACATCCCTGTACAATTCAGAAAACCCTACAACAGTCGCCCTCTATCAGCACAACTGACATCCCTGTCCAGGAGTTCACCACTCATTCATGGCACTCTCAGAGATTCTCCAGAGGCGCCGTGTATTTTAAAGAGCAAAGCGGGGAAGTGTGGCCACCCAGAAAAGCAACACACTCTTAAAATGTTTTGTAGAGAATAGTTGTTTGTTAGTGTGTTGGTTGGACAAGATAATGTACTTAGCGCTTTGTTAGCGATCCGTTTCCTGTCCTGTTCTTTCTGTTCGTGACCGCCTGAGGGAAAAGAAGTGTGCGACGTGTTAGCTTGTCGAGTAAAAAATTGGTAAAATCATATAAAGTTTAAATTATTTACCTAAAGTCTACTTTCACAGAAAAACAAAAAGTGCAACTAGAAACACGGTGAACATAACGCTAAAATTGTGCTAAAATCCTAAAAAGTACGGTAATAGTTAAAACAAACAGTAAAAGAACAAACATGTGCTTTGTAAAGACAACATATTAAAATAATATTTATGTTTATTCTATCGTATTAAAAGCAAGCATAACAAACAAAATCATTGTTAAAACATACGGAAACAAACGAGCAGTGTAAAAGCAAAGAAAAAGGTAAAATAATGGTTTATATTTATTTATGTACTTGCGTTAGATAAAAACATAAAACCACATGTGAGTACAAACAAGTTAAAAACAAATGACGTCTACAATATGCTAACACCCTCGGAAAGGTCCAAGAGGGCCTTTTTCTTTCTGGTTTGTGCTGGTTCTGTCAAGCCACAAATCCTTCATCCCCAGGCAATCACCAGATCCGGACAGAAAGGTCCCAGCGTGCCTAGACTTCATCGATACAACACCTCGAGTCGGCACCTAACCTCACATCCATTGGTCAGCATCGAAACAAACAACTTGCTGTCCCAAACGCACGCAAAGCAACTTACCGAGCACGAATGGAATCGCTTCGAAAACAGCGATTCGCAATCGTGTTACGACTATCACTGGATGTGACGGTGTTTTTTTTAAGGCCAGCTGTTCCCAAGCATCGGAATCCGTTATTGGTCGTGGCGGAAGGCTAAATCGACCGAAGCATCGTAGCAACACCGAGATACTAAGACCGCAAGTACCCATATTGTAGCACGTCATAATGTTAGGGCAATCTAGAATAAAACCATGCAGAATTGTATTTACACCCAAACCACTGTGTTAAGTGAATCGTAGACCTCCGTAAGTGATTCATTCTTTCGGGTTTTCCCACAAATCTCGGAACAGAAATTTTCATCAGTCTTAGCCCTGGGGTGGTCCTAACAGTTTGACAGGTTTTATAGTTCCTCTTTAATTGATGTCGTCTAACTCTGGTTGGTAGCATGAGAGGTACCCACCCGTTTCGGCACCCTGGATATGCACGTTCGCTGAATCTGGAAGTTCCTGTTGTGAGATACCGCAGAGGAAAGTGAACAGTGGTGAACTTAACATAACCAGGGCTTTAAATCTAGGGTGGAACAACTTTGACACAAAGTAGGCGCGGTGAAGTAGTGGGCACGGAAGCCAAAATTTTGACAGCCTATTACATTGTTTACGTTTTGTGTCAAAGAAAATCGATGAAAAGTATGATGGAACAGTCGTGCTTTGGTAGTGGTGTTTTATATGACGTCACCATCAATAATGATTCAAAATTTGATTTAATCTTTTTTGGTTTTCTTTCTAAAACAATAAACAACCCGGTAATGCTGTGAAATGTTGACGACGAATATTAATATCGAGGTAAGTACTTATGGCCCTGGTGGCCCCGGCTGGACGGACCGAACTAGCAGAACATCGGAATCAAAATCGGGGGGCACTCGTTTATTTTTCGCATCCCCCAATCTTTCATATCGCCATAGGTACTGAGCTGCTGAAAACCAATCACCCTGTTGCGGTCTACGTCGGACGAAACCAGCAGCACCAAGATGGACAGCAGAAGTGAACGGCAAAAGTATTTCTCATACTTTGTGGTCATGTATCTGCCGGTGTTCGATATTTTGGAAAAGTACACCGAAGTGTGCAAACCCGATTATCAAAACGTAGGTCGCTACCGAATGCGGTTCTAGCGAAAACATGATAAGTTGCTGGTACGGTGAAAGGAATGCTGTTTCAGTATGGTTTCGATCAGGAACTGGAAATGTTTGATATTGTAAAACTGGATGAAGATGTAAGTTGTAGAGATGATTGTCTTTTTTTAGGCCTAAATGTTTTTGTGTTTTTATTTCAGAACGAAACAGAGCTTCAATATTTTTTCGATCAGTGTATCGACACCGTTGCGCTGATTGCCGAAATTGAGCCGATATAGTTTTCTCGGAGTTCGCTTCGGATGCCAGTGTCCTTAACACGCAGGTGCTCTCCACGATCGGTTCAGTACTTGGGGCCTCCAGCAGAATATCTTCGTCGAGACCACCAGAACTAGACGAAAATTCACGACAGATAGTTTCAAGAGCTGCAAGTGATCTGTTGGAATTCTATTTCGTACATGTCCCGAGTCTGGCTACATTGAATTTATTTTCAGTGATTTTATTAGACTAATCTGACCCATACGTTAAACAATACGAATGCAGTCATAGACTTAGCCAAGAGGAGAAAATAGTGGCAGTGGCTACAGCTGTACTAGGAATGCTTCGTGATCTGCTCAGCTACTACCAAGAGCATAGCAGTTCTGTCAAGCAGATGATAGCCGTTGCCTACAGACCTGTGATCTAAAAAACTCTTATCATTTTCACCGCGGCCAGCAGTAAAAATTACGACCTTATTGAACGAATATTCGTGTTTTGTTTAGGAATCATACGAACACTTCAGATACGGCATGGCCGAGTGTTTGTCAAGCATATAATTCTTCTGTTCCTGGAGAAAACCAAATCCGAACAGATTACATCCCAGCGGTTCCGATCGCTTGACACTCTGCTCAAATGTTCCTGCTTTCCGAACGAACGAACGGTGGGAGTAGTACCAGCGTGACTTTTTCCGCCAAAATCTGCTGCAATTGTCTATTCGACACTAAGAACAGCTAGGTGACGTCAGGTGAACTTTAGTGAAATCTGAATTAGTCTAGTCTAGTGAGCACTATTATTCATTCCTCCGAGGTAGAATCGTTGGCGAAGTGTGATAGTGGATAAAGATGTGGATTTATTTCAAGTCTCGGAATACAATAAAATTATAGCTGAGATAACAGAAACATGGTACATTTTTTACAATTTGAAGAAATATTATTTTTTTTCCTAATCCTAGACCTTTTTCGGACATTCCTTCCAGGGCACAGCACAGGCACTTGGACAACCGTAATAGAAACTATAAGGGAAATAAAGCATAAGTAAACGAATGATTATTACACAAGTTTGAGAAACTCACTATTACAGGTAAATGGAATTGGAGGCCCGCAGCCGTTGATTTTTCCCTTGTTTTAAATATTGTAAGAACCATAGCAATCCGACGAAGGATGTACGAGTAGCTTAATACTGGTTCCTTCCGGATAGCGGTTGTAAAATTCAGTAGCAACCACATGATTAAAGTTGGCGGTAAATCGAAATATCGTAAATTTTTCTCCAGACCCTCCCAAGTGTTCCAAACGTTCCGTTTCTTCTTTGATGCGATTGTTCCTCGGCGGCTCCATCATTCATTCGCTAGACACAATAATTTTCATTTCGTGCGGGTTTCTTGGAAGCTCCTGTACCACAGCTCCTAGCAAAAAGATAGAGTAAAAAATTAGCTCCCTAACAAATATTTAACATAGGTTTTACCAAGTAAATAATTTACTCACAGCGCTGGTTTTGCTGGGAAAAGATCCGGAATAGCTGGAACTGACCAACATAGCATATCCTTCTGCATCCAGTGAGAATAAACCTGGAGGGGATGAACTAGATTAAGAATTGTTGAAAATAAGCATAAATAGTAAATTTTAAAATCTTACTCGCCGCAATTTTTCCCCGGAGTTCATAATCAGCAATCATTACTTCCGCTGTTCGATAGGTAGCCTATAACGATTCCCTGCAGTCAATTTACCCACGACCTACTGGGTCCTGGAAGGCGTTCGGTGGCGTCTGCGGTTTCACCTATCTCAGTGGCCAAAAGCTGCACCGCATCCGATAGAAACCAACCTAAAGGGGAATAAAACAGATAAATATAGAACATTAAAAAAAGTGTTTAATACTTGTCCTAAACAAAAATTAATCAGTCAATCAACAATCTAAATTTATCGTGCTACCTGCGCGCTTGATGCTCTTTGATCCCTTCTTGTTATGTAAACAATGTCACAGCATGGCTGATTGGGCTGTTTGGCATTTTACACCACCCTATAGATTTAAAAGCCCTGAACATAACGACCCTGAGTCCCATAATTTCTCCTCCCACATCCCACTGAGTGTAGCTGTCAGTCAAGTTACATTCTGGCGCCCACATAAAAGAAAACAAATTCACAATGTTTACATTTCTCCATCCCCCGGAGGGAGACGAAATCAGTTCCTGATTAGATCTTGGTCGTTCTCCAAACGAATTGGTATTCCGAACCAAGTATTTATTTAAAGAAGTGGTTTAAGTTTAAATTGTAAAAAAAAAAAATGAAAATTTACGTTTTATGTTGTACAAAATTGATTGCTTTTGTTGCAGCATTCATGGATTTTTGTTTGGTGTTATTTTTATTCACATAATTTTTGTTTTTTTTAGGACTGTAACATCAATGAAATGGATTCAGAACCTGAACAATTTTTAGCGAAATGTCTGGTTTATCATCGGACAAGAATTGAAGTTAAAAAAAAAGTTCCAAATACAAATACGAGTCGGAAAATGAAATATCAGGAATTTCGCCTCAAACAAGAACAAAATCAGCAGAAACACTATCAAATTTTAGGAACGTACTCTCGCGAAAGACCCGTTACCAAAATTCCTATTCCGGATGACCGTGATATTGGAAATTTTTAAAATTATGTGAAGCAAAGTGTTACAATTCTAGACTCCAAGATAACGGTTACAAGAATAGTAACAATCCTCCAGCATATTTTAATTGTGCAGGTAACTACTTGGAAGGGCAAGTAGTTCTGATTTTTTCAAAATCCCTTTCTAAACTCGACCAGTTTCTAGATTTTATCCAATAAGGATATCGAACCCTAATTTATTGCGATTATGTCCATGTTAAATGCCTTTGTGCAAAGGAAAGGTCATCCAATTCAATGAATGATCCCATCGATTAGTGTGCACTAACAGAAGCCGAAAATTTTCACAACTAGGTGTTCAAAAAAACCAACCATAAACTGAAACTAAAAGTTACAATTCCGAACGTTTAAAATATTGTTGTTTTGGGCTCATTCAGAGTACAACTGTTCGTTTATAATCCTACGTAGTTAATGAAACTAAAATTATTATTCTTTTTGTAGAACGAAAACTGATTTTTCAATTCAGGTTTTACACCATGTTTGAAATTGTATCACCTTTTGCAACCAACTTAGTCGAGCAAGCGGATTATTTATCGAAAGTTTTCAAAATTTCACTCCCCCGACATTAGTCAGGAGAAATGAAGCAAATTGGAATTTCAAAGTTCCTTCATTAACAGATGAAAACCTCGAAGACAATGAATCCTTACGTGTCCCACAATCAAAAATGAAAAAAGTTTTAGGATAGAACGCAACGAATTCAGATTCAAACTAGATCAATTCAGAATAGTTCTCGAATACAAACTTCGATTGAAAGACTGATTCGAATTAAAGTGATTGGATCAAGATCTACCGGAGATCTGATCCAACATAAGACACTAGAATCCTCATAACACACCTCAAATTGTTCGTTACACATAACAACTGGATTTTCCCCATATTGACGATTTTTTCACTTAAAAATCGTTCCCATTGTAGGAACATTACATCGATAGAGCTGTATAAGAATTTCGGATATCAATTTACACATTCAAATTCGAACAACAACAAAAATATGTATTGATAAAATCGCTCTTAAATACGAAAAAAAAATTATCAAAAAAGACTAAATCTTGCATTCAACATTTCACCCTTTTTGCTCCCGTGCCTAAAGGTCGTCGGAAAATGAGCATACGAGGAATCCCACCTAGTTTCTGCAGGCGACGAAGCCAAATTTAGCCCATGGTACCTCCTTAGTACGGTCATGGCTAGGTTGCAGACGATCCCGAACAAGTTAGCAGAGGCATCTGGTAAATCCATCGTTGCATTCTCTGCTGTTAACTTTAAACCGGGTATCTGAAAAAGAAACACATAAAAAGTTACTGTTTTCGAGTTAAAACGATACATAACTAACCTTGAATCTAATTTTGCGTTGCTTTCCTTCCATCCCGTCCAAAAGTGATTGTTGATGTGAAGAGCTGGAACGACGACAAAAACAATGATTATTTTTTTTGCGACTGTATGTACAGCAACCATTTCGGATGTGTTGCAGAACATAGCAAAACTAAAACGAGAAAAACTTACCTGCTGATATTTCGAGATGTATTTCCACTGGTTCCGGATATTTCCTTTCCGCAGTTTGAGCTAGAACAGATTAGAGTTATAAAAACGTAAGAATTAGGCTGAAGTCTGCATAACTAGCGCTAGAAAGGAATTATGTTGCGAAGATTAGGACTTACCTTGATAATCCACCAGCTATAGGAAGTTTATTTACCTTCAAATTTCGACCGGTCGAACAAGTCATTCACTTGTTTATTTTGAATTATACTTCTTCTTAAATGTATTCCTGTTCATGAATATTTTGAACATACATTTGACGTCTCTTATGTGAGTTACTGTCAAGAATCGCAACAACAGCCAAGACACTGAAATAAAATCACAAGCTGTTTCTGTCACGAGTGGACATGAAATTACGCGGATTGTGATAGTAAAAATTCCAAATGAAGTTGGATTATTTATTTTGATCAAACAAGATAAAGTATAGAGACAAGACATAGGTTCATTCATCTCTTTTGGGACAAAATGAATGTGTTACCATTCATTTTGAAAAGGGACGATGGGGTAATGTAACCATCTGTTACTTAATGTCTATGTGACTCCGTCACAAAATTCAAACATCCCTGTACAATTCAGAAAACCCTACAACAGTCGCCCTCTATCAGCACAACTGACATCCCTGTCCAGGAGTTCACCACTCATTCATGGCACTCTCAGAGATTCTCCAGAGGCGCCGTGTATTTTAAAGAGCAAAGCGGGGAAGTGTGGCCACCCAGAAAAGCAACACACTCTTAAAATGTTTTGTAGAGAATAGTTGTTTGTTAGTGTGTTGGTTGGACAAGATAATGTACTTAGCGCTTTGTTAGCGATCCGTTTCCTGTCCTGTTCTTTCTGTTCGTGACCGCCTGAGGGAAAAGAAGTGTGCGACGTGTTAGCTTGTCGAGTAAAAAATTGGTAAAATCATATAAAGTTTAAATTATTTACCTAAAGTCTACTTTCACAGAAAAACAAAAAGTGCAACTAGAAACACGGTGAACATAACGCTAAAATTGTGCTAAAATCCTAAAAAGTACGGTAATAGTTAAAACAAACAGTAAAAGAACAAACATGTGCTTTGTAAAGACAACATATTAAAATAATATTTATGTTTATTCTATCGTATTAAAAGCAAGCATAACAAACAAAATCATTGTTAAAACATACGGAAACAAACGAGCAGTGTAAAAGCAAAGAAAAAGGTAAAATAATGGTTTATATTTATTTATGTACTTGCGTTAGATAAAAACATAAAACCACATGTGGGTACAAACAAGTTAAAAACAAATGACGTCTACAATATGCTAACACCCTCGGAAAGGTCCAAGAGGGCCTTTTTCTTTCTGGTTTGTGCTGGTTCTGTCAAGCCACAAATCCTTCATCCCCAGGCAATCACCAGATCCGGACAGAAAGGTCCCAGCGTGCCTAGACTTCATCGATACAACACCTCGAGTCGGCACCTAACCTCACATCCATTGGTCAGCATCGAAACAAACAACTTGCTGTCCCAAACGCACGCAAAGCAACTTACCGAGCACGAATGGAATCGCTTCGAAAACAATCGTGTTACGACTATCACTGGATGTGACGGTGTTTTTTTTAAGGCCAGCTGTTCCCAAGCATCGGAATCCGTTATTGGTCGTGGCGGAAGGCTAAATCGACCGAAGCATCGTAGCAACACCGAGATACTAAGACCGCAAGTACCCATATTGTAGCACGTCATAATGTTAGGGCAATCTAGAATAAAACCATGCAGAATTGTATTTACACCCAAACCACTGTGTTAAGTGAATCGTAGACCTCCGTA
Organism: Uranotaenia lowii; assembly: GCF_029784155.1. NCBI lineage: Eukaryota > Metazoa > Arthropoda > Insecta > Diptera > Culicidae > Uranotaenia > Uranotaenia lowii. The sequence goes on from NC_073691.1 coordinate 122,951,077, forward strand.
AGTGATTCATTCTTTCGGGTTTTCCCACAAATCTCGGAACAGAAATTTTCATCAGTCTTAGCCCTGGGGTGGTCCTAACAGTTTGACAGGTTTTATAGTTCCTCTTTAATTGATGTCGTCTAACTCTGGTTGGTAGCATGAGAGGTACCCACCCGTTTCGGCACCCTGGATATGCACGTTCGCTGAATCTGGAAGTTCCTGTTGTGAGATACCGCAGAGGAAAGTGAACAGTGGTGAACTTAACATAACGACCCTGAGTCCCATAATTTCTCCTCCCACATCCCACTGAGTGTAGCTGTCAGTCAAGTTACATACTTTCACTCTTTGTGTTCTAAAATATGTTTCCAGTATGCTAGAAAGCTCAGAATTTCAGAGATTGTAGTTCAAACAATGACAAACAAGTTTGTAGAAGATTGTGACGCGATGTTGACTGAGATGAGTTATCCGCAATTGAATGTATGATATTTTTTTCGCATTTCTTTGATATATTGTGAACGGTGTATGGGCTAATAATCGCACTCACTTGATCGCATCGTCACACAATGCAGCAGCTCATAGTTTATCAAACCTTTCTTTCAACTTCTTGCAAAGATATTTGTTATCAAATAAGGTACAACTTTGCCGAGGACACAAACTTTCTATCCGATATTCTTCTTGTGTGACAATGCGATCAAGTTAGTACTAATAATCCACCTATACACCGTTCACGATATATCGATGAAATGCGAAAAAGATCACACATTCAATTGCGGATAACTCATCACAGTCAACTCGTAACGCGTCACAATCTTTTACAAACTTGTTTGTCATTGTTTGAACTACAATCTCTGAAATTCTGAGCTTTCTAGCATACTGGAAACGCATTTTAGAATACACAGAGTGAAAGTATGTCGATTTTTCATACATTTTGCCGAAAATCTTCATAAAAATTTCAAGTCCTTTGCGCCAGCTCGTGCTTCGGCCGAATGACCTGAAACTTTCAGAAAGTCATTTTTCTACCTAAAAGCACAGCTAAAAGCACCAATCTAGGGGGTGCCGCGTTGAAAAAAATGTTGTAAAAATCATCCCATACAAATTTGGGCCAGTCTAATGCACCAGTTATTGAACAAACAACGGTTGGTGTTTGGAAATATAAACAAACTGTTTCTTGGTTGCTAGCTCAACCAAAATCGTCCCTGCAAAGCATACTATAAAGCGAAATACCCCTAAATATATACAATGATTCCAATGTTTACGTGTTCAATAATTAAAACATTGCCTGTTCAATATTAGAATCATTGTGTTCAATAACTCGGACAAAAACATTTTTGAATAAAAAGCCTTAAATAATGATTTTTAAACATATTTTCGCGAAAAAAAAACATGTCGATTCGAAGCTGTGGAGCAAGCATAAGCTACACTAACAAAATTTCATCCAAAAAACCTCTCGTTATTTTTTGTGGGCCACAAATTCGCTGAATCCCAAAGATGGTGTTCAATACATAGTGTTTTCACCCTATCAAAATCTTCGTTTTTGTCGTTTAAAAAAAAAATGATAATACCTCTTTTGATACAATCAGTTGTTTTTTTCTACCTTAATTTACCTGCTTCGAATTTTTTATTGGAAGTTTTAAGGTGGTAACGCGCGTGCCTCTCTCAAATCTCCTGGCTAGAACCCAAAACTTTTCAAAAATTGTTTAAGTTGGAAAGAATGTATGAAAGTTTAAGTTTGACTTGCATTAAGGAAGGCAGTTCAACATTGTACACAAGTGAATGAATAGAAACATACATTGCGTACAAGCTTGTATGCAAGACGTATATTTTTGCATTTTTGATGGTAAAAATCTAATCTACACAATTAACACACGACGTATTACAGGACACAACACTTAACGTTCTTACAAACGGAAAAAAAGGATTCAAAATTACCTTTTTTGTCGACCGGTTTCGGGCTCGATGTTGCCCATCTACAGGACGATGTCCCACTGATCACACGAAGAAATTACTGGCAGGATCGTACTACGAGTGTCGTAGCCTATTCGTCGATAAATTTTTTTTCTTTTGGTGAAGGTGAGAAGTACTTCTGAACATCGACTACCATGCGTTCAAATGTGAGGCTTTTCTTACACATTTCTTATAGATAACTTTTTCTCAGTTTATGGAGTGACCCTTTTCCGTTGCCTGGGTGTTGTTCTTTAAGTCGAACTTTAAATTTTCGTCGAGTTTGGCCAATGTAAACTGCTGGGCAACTCTCACAGGGAATTTAATAAATTCCGGATCTCTCATCTTGCGGGATCTTATCCTTCAAGGAGACCAACCGATCGTTAAGGGTGTTGCCGCTCTTGTATGCTGTTTTCTGACCATGATGAGAAAGGATTTTTGTTATCCCATTAGTTAGTTCAGGGTGGAACTGCAGGTTAACTCTATAAGGCTCTTCCTTCTCTGGCCTGAAGGTGGTTGCATCACTTCGGTACTTTTTTCGGGCATGTTTCCGGAGAATTTTGAGGAGAATTCTCAAATCACGATCCGACAGATTGGAATTGCTCTTAATTGTCTTCAAAATCTCACCACGCAGTTTCTGGTCGACAGTTCCACTCCGACGATTGGCTTGAGGCTTCCGAATCGTCGTCAATGTTTCCTTATATCGTTTGATAACGTGCCACCTGGTATTTCTGGGCAATTTCAGTTGTTGAGCTAGCCTTGATGCAGACCACAATAGATTTTCCAAATGTGCACTGTTTTTTCCCTTCTTTCGGCTTCCATGTTGATTGTTTACAAAGTACAGTCGATTTGCGGAATGTCAAAAATACATATGTGCGTTAAGCTGATAAAATTTCCGACACGTGGACGTCAAAATCTTCAAAATCCGTCAACCAGGAGCTCCACAATATAAGTAAATGTTTGATCGAATTCTAAATGAAGCAAGCTTTAGGTCGAGCGCACCCAGAAATACTACCGAATTTTCAACCCCCTAATTTGAGAGATTCACATGAAAAGCACAAAAAAAGCCGACTTGAACTTTCTGTTTCGTGGAAATTGACAAAGCTCTACTGTTGCTTCTGGGAATGGAGCATGAGATTTTAATTCAATGAGTAACCCAAAAGAAGCCCCTTCGATTGAAAGGTGGCTCCATAGAGTATTCAGAAAGGCTTTTCGGGGAGAATTATCTCATCTTGGGTTGACATTTTCCCATGATATCAGCACTTGTGTTGTTTTGGCAAAAGTTTAAGAAGGTACTAGGAAAATTGGTTTCTCGAAATCGAGAACAAAATAATTGGCAACCGTGCGAGTGATGCATCTGTTGGATGGGAGAATACTTTCCGGGAAAACAGAGAATAATGTTCAGTTTGCCAGTCAGTTGTTGCTCGACAACCGATGGACACAGAACGTTTACATCCGGTGCTCCTGTTTTCCTATTCGTAAACTCTGTCTGGATCAGTTCGTACGTTGAACGGTATTTTTTTCTGTTGACGGTTGCGAAAATCGAGAAGGAAAAGTGCGCAACAAGTTTCCATGGGTTTATAAGGATTTTTTTTCAACCGTGGGAGGAATTAATAGCTGATGCATATCTACAGTTTGATTTCATTTGCTTGCTCCGGGCATCTCGTCTTATATGGCAGTTTCCGCGTCCGGTTCGAAGCCGGAAGGACGACAGCAATAAATGATTAATCGAGTTTGGAAGATGGGCGCTTAGTGGAGAAGAGAAGAACGAGATGAAAGCCGTTTATTTCGACTGTAGGTAAATGGAAAATTAAACATCCATCATTTACCGGTTTATAGGTGCTGCTGGAATGAGGATTGAAACTTGTGGAAAATGTGTTCTGTTCCAAATTCAACACAGCATTGTGCGTTCCCATGAAAGAGGAGGTTTAATCCGCGCTGTTTGGATTGTGTATGTATGTGTTTTTTGAAAAAACATTCAACGCAAACGAAAAACAACGATGAGCTCATGGGATTTAGTGGCAGTGATCTAGACAATTATATTCAAACAAGAGTTTAGTATTATTGGAAACGGCACACAGATGATGCTGCACAGAATTTGCAACGCCAAAGAAGACTGCTGGACCTAGTAGGGGTTCATTAGGGTGGGAAAATCGTCTCCGGAGACCGCATCCGTTTCAAACGACGACGACGGCGACGTCGAAGGTTGGTGAGAGGTTGTTTCGGTTGAATTAAACGTGTACATTAATGCGACTATACTGTGCACAACCATCCAGTCAGCGACCCAAGATTGATAGGAAGCAATGAGTTGTGTAGATTGTTTCCTGATAGCCACCAGTCTGAAGTGTGGAAGAGCAGCGCAGCATCTGGAGCGCCGGAACATGTACACAAAATTATATTAGATACAACCAGCTGGGTGCCATTTCACGCCTGATCGACCTGACACATGTGTATCCAGGCTTCTCGAAATTCGTTGGAACGAATCAAACCGGGAATATGATTGACTGAGACACGGTAAGGAAACAATCGACACGATTCTGTAAATGAATATGACTGATGATTCCATAGATGGTTTTCACACTGCTTGACGGCGGGGTGTGTCATAAAAGTCACACTGACCGCTGAGCTTGAGTATCCAATTTCCAGACATTGATTACTAATTTGAAACGTTTGAATTACCTACATTGTATGTTTGTGCGATTGCGGTTCATGCAGATGTTTGGTAACTTACTTCGCACGGATAAACCACGCAGGATAACTGCAAAATTCGGATGAGATCTACATAAGTCGCAATGAAATGGTCTTGCCATGAAACTAGGCAGATCTAAGAAAATAGCTTTATTGTAGGGCTGGGCTAATGCAATTACAAGTAGCACAATATTAGACCTCACAAAACGAAGTCACCATGCAACTGTATCGAAATCAAATATTTTCGAAATTGCTGACTTTCTGCCGAACAGTAAAAAAACGATACATAAACCATTCTGCGAATTTCAGTCTTTCTCCCCTGGTCTGTAACCTTTTGGCAGAGCGAAGTGTTTGGTCGCATGTAAGATGTTGCGGTTTTCATGAAAGAAGTTCAAAAAGTAAAATTTTCATAGAATTGTTGTATCTGAAGTTTTCAATATTTGAGAAACGATTAGTGTCGTCAGTTAATACATCCAAAAATAATCAAATCTGAAAATATAAAATTTGAAAAAACAATGTCATTGAAGTAAAACGTTAGAAATGTGTAAAGTTGGTGATCTGTGCGTACACCCAACTTCTAAAGAATTATGTACGGTACTGTTAGCAAATAATATGTACAAGTTGGTAATTATTTATCTCTAAAACAATCCTCTTGATCAAACGCCATCCACTTAGCTTAAAAATCAATTTGCGTTATAGCAATACTGAAAACATTCATGTAATATTTTAATGTAAATAGGCGTTTTGCACTAATCTTCTAGCGCATCAAGTTATCATCTCCAATGAGATTAAAATAAACAAAACTACTTGTAATCAACAAATATCAGTAAAAGTGAACCGGTAAAATATGGGAGCCGATTGATTCGATTTCAATTGCAAATTGACAAATTTATATAAATCAAATTAGTTTGAAAATAATTTTCTAATTTTAGTTCAACATTTTTCTTTTGAAATTTATGATTTTGATAGTTAAGTGAAAACATTTCCCGCAATCGTGGCGTAGAGGATAGCGTTCAAGTCTTTTAAGCCAGCGGGCTTGAGATCGAATCCCGATCACGGCATACGTAGTACACTTTCTGGGGTTGGTGGTTTCTGCATTTGTAAGATGCTAGCCATCATATCCAAGGTTGCCGAAATCACAGAAAAATCTGTAATTTCTCAGAATTTTGAGCAAATTTTCATCACAGAATCTGTGTCACAGAACACAGAATTTTAAAATTTTCACAGATTTCACAGAATGTTTTGAATTTTGAATGGATTTCCGAAATCATAATGTTTTTATAATATCAAATTTAGATTTCTTACTTTGATTTAGAAATGTACGATAAGATTAATAGTGGTAATTGATTTTCCCAACTAAAATGTGAAAAAGACCTAAGTTAACATGAATTTTCTATGAAATTCAAGGAAATAGCATTACAGAAATGCATCACAGAATTTTTGGGTAAAATCACAGAATGTCAGATTTTTCTTCTCAAAAACACAGAATTTGTTTCGGCAACCTTGATCATATCTTCGAAAGATGACCGCTCAGAGTTCAGAAAAAGAAATCTCTTCGAGGAAACATCAAATTGCATTGAGATTCTGTATGTTTTTGTATTCGTTTTTTAAGCGTTAAAACTAAAAACACGTTGGGGGGGATCACTGAGTACGTCTACCAATATTGCGGAGTGCACCAATAATCCATTTCACTTCGTGATTTCAAAATATCTAAAAAAAAAAATTTAAAAGTAACAAGTTTATGATAGTAAATTGTTTCAAAAGCGTAAGTTCATTATGTGAAGCAGCCAATTGTAGCGGAAATTGATTTTTCGAATCTTAAAGAACCATTCATGAGTTAAAATGAATCAAATGGATACGACAGATATGAGCGACCTTTCCCTACTCAAGTTATCGTCCTAAATTTTGGGATTACCCGGAGTATGGTATATCGGCCAAAAGTTTGAGATCATTTTTCTATAAAATGCATTTATTTCACGCGTATCTCTGTTATCAAACAAGTTATTGTGTATCTGGTATGCTGATTTGGAAGCTTATGAGTTGAACTTGCTATGTAAATATTAAGTTGAAATTTTTCTCAAGACTAACTTCATTAAAACTTAAGCTAAAGTATTATAGGGTCTTTAGGCTAACAACCTACTGCTCCCGATTGAAAGAATTGTTACGGATTCCGAAAGAAATGATCGACCTGGAACTTTGGCGACGACTTTTAGCATGAAAACACGGACACGAATTGGAACTTGGAACGTTTTAACCCTTGCCCAACAAGGCGAACTGGCACAACTTGCTAGAGAGGCTAGCCGCCTCAAGCTTGAAATTCTGGGACTGAGCGAAGTCCGTTGGCCTAACACTAGAGAACACAAGACACAGTCCGGGCAAGTACTGCTTTACTCTGGCATACGAGGAGAACATGCTACTCGGGAACGAGGAGTTGGTTTTCTGTTAAGCCCGCAGGCCTACGCGGCCCTCATTAGATGGGAACCGATAAACGAAAGAATAATCGTAGCCAGATTTAGAACACGGGTTAGAAACCTTACAATGGTTCAGTGTTATGCGCCAACTGACGTTGCCGACTTGCAGGAGAAAGAGCAGTTTTACAGTCAATTGAACAGCGTGGTTGAGAGAATTCCGAAGGGTGACATTCAAATCCATTTGGGTGACTTCAACGCAAAGATTGGCTCCGACAATCAGGACCTTGAGCGCATCATGGGGCGCCATGGTCTAGGACAGATGAGCGAAAACGGAGAGCTGTTTGTAGAATTTTGTGGCAACAACAAGATGGTGATCGGTGGATCGCTCTTCCCCCATCGACCAGCACATAAGGTCACTTGGGTATCCCGAGATGGCCGAACAGAAAATCAAATTGACCACATCTGCATCAGCCGAAAATGGAGAAGGAGCCTTCTTGATGTCCGCAACAAACGAAGCGCAGACATTGCATCTGACCATCACCTCGTCCTTGGTGAAATACGACTGAGAGTTGCGCGTGTCCAACGGCGCGAGGAGAAAGTCGGGTGTCGATACGACGTCCGCCGGTTGGAGAATCCAGAGGTGAAAAGGGCATACGTTGAACAGCTAGAATTTCGAGCCTCGGAATTGCCGACAGACGGAACAGTCGAAGAACAGTGGTGTGGAATCAAGAATGCCTTTATCACGACGAGCCATGGTACTCTCGGTAAAGTTTGTGGAAGAAGAAGTGAATGGATGTCGGATGAAACTTGGAGGATGGTCGATGATCGGAGAAAGTCGAAAGTCGGAATTGAGCAGGCATGTACCGGGTCAGCCAAAGCAGCCGCCCGCTTACGATATGCGGAGCTGGAAAAGGCAGTTAAACAAACTTATAGACGAGACAAGAGAGCCTGGACAAACTCTCTAGCCGAAGAGGGAGAAAGAGCCGCCGCCAATTCAGATATCCGATTACTTTATGACATCTCTCGCCGCCTCAGTGGTGCAAGGACTAATGCAAGAATGCCGCTAAAGGACCGAGCAGGTCAGTTATTGACCGATCGAACAGATCAGCTCAAACGATGGACTGAGCACTTCGAACAACTCTTCCGAGTCACGAATAGCGATGGCCAACAGAACCCGCAGCTCGAAGCGCCAACAGTAAGCCGCATTAATGGCGTCAACTCGGAAGCGCCCTCGCTGGATGAAATAGAAGCGGCAATCAAAAAAATGAAATCCAACAAAGCACCTGGGATCGATTGCATCCCTGCTGAAATGCTGAAAGCCGACCCTGCCCTGTCAGCGCAAATGTTGCACCGTCTTTTCGCTGACATCTGGGATATTGCAACATTCCCGGCCGACTGGATGCAGTATATCCTTGTAAAGGTCCCGAAGAAAGGAGACCTGACAGAGTGCGGTAACTGGTGAGGCATAACGTTGATCTGTACAACCCTCAAAGTACTCTGCAAAGTGATCCTGAACAGGATCCAGGAGAAAATCGACGCTACACTCCGACGGCACCAAGCTGGATTCCGATCCGGACGATCATGTGTGGACCACATCACAACGCTACGAATAATACTGGAACAAATCAACGAATTCCAGGACTCTCTTCTGCTGGTGTTCGTTGGTTTCGAAAAAGCATTTGACCGACTTAACCATGAAAACATCTGGTAGGCTCTAAGGCGAAGAGGAGTACCAGAGAAACTAGTCCATCTCATCGAAGCACAATACGAGGCATTTTCGTGCAAGGTCTTGCACGACCAATCCCGGTAACTGCTGGAGTGAGACAAGGATGTATCTTATCACCGCTACTTTTTCTAATCGTAATGGACGAGATTCTGACTGGATGCTCGCCCAAACACAACCGCACATGCAGAGCAAACTCGACGACCTCACCGAAAGTTCCAAGGCAGCAGGTCTCAAAGTCAATGTCGGAAAGACCAAGTCGATGGAGATCAACACAGGAAATCCCTCCAGTTTCATGGTAGCTGAGCAACAAGTTGAGAAAGTGGAGTGCTTCCAGTATCTTGGTAGCCAGATAACGCCTGATGACATCGAAACCCGGATCAGAAAGGCCCGTTTCGCATTTGCGAGTCTCCGAAACATCTGGCGGTCACGCCAGATCTCTCTACGAACGAAAATCCGAAACTTCAACTCAAACGTCAAATCCGTATTGCTGTACGGGTGCGAATCTTGGGCACATATGCGGTAACGACGCGAAAACTGCAAGTATATGTAAACCGCTGCCTGCGGAATATCATCCGCGCTTGGTGGCCTGGCAACTGGATCTCGAATGAGGAACTACATCGCCGGTGTCATCAAAGGCCGCTAGAAATCGAGATTCGGGAACGTAAGTGGAGATGGATTGGCACACGCTGCGAAAAGATGAAAACGAGATTTGCAGAGAGGCTCTAGATTGGAATCCAGAAGGTCATCGAAGAAAAGGCAGACCCAGAAACTCGTGGCGGCGAAGCCTAGCCGCTGAAATCCGAACTGTCGACGAGAATCTTGACTGGGACCAAGTGAAGACGCTGGCCCCGGATCGTCAACAGTGGAGGTCTTTTACCATGGCCCTGTGCACCGGAGGTTCGGCGCAGGATCATTAAGTAAGTAAGTAAAGTATGATAATTTTTTTTATAAATTCCACCAAATATTCCGACCGTAACCCAAAAATATATCATAAATGATTAGCTCCAGAACTTTAACTAAGATCTTTGTTTTTAAATAAGTATGAATTTGTAATATCATTAATCTTATGGTTTTAATATTTTAAATGGAAGGACAGTTCATAAGCTTTAAAATTAGTTCAACCGATCTGCAATAACTTGTAAGATAACAAAATTATAGTCAATTATCGATTATGAACCATACAGCGTTCCATTCAAAGCTATCGTATTCAAAACATAGCAAAAACTCTCAGCTGATTTTAAATAAGATATATATTTTTTTTTTTTGAAGTTTTTACCTTTCCAACGGTATATAATTTGCCACAGCGATAGGCAGCGCAAGCTATATTTTTGCTTCCGAGAAATAAACAGAGTAAATCAAACTTTTTTTATCATTAAAGTTTGTGTTCTCTACTGAATGAAACTTTATTAGTTCATGGTGTTGGCCGGCTTATGGCCGGAAGTTTGACCGTGGTTCAAAACATAGTTCGATTCTACGAACTTTATGTTGAGTTTCATTTTTCCTCCTTGCGATGGTTCAAAACGGAATTCGAACTGCGAACTCTAAACTAATCCCATTTGTGCCATTTTTGCCGAACAGCATTTTGAGTAGCAACGAATAAAGGCATAAAAAAGTTCAAATTGAAATTCGATTGCCGAACTTCGTTTTGAGTATGCCAGTCAGAACTTAGTTTTTCTATTGCCTAGTCGAACTCAAAGTTAAGGGCTGCCTCTGAAGTGCTGTTTTGAACCAAAACAACTTAATATTAAGTTCGAAAAAAAGGAGAGTGTAGATGCACAATTAATAATATATTTTGATGCCGTAAAAATTTTTACCAAGTATGACGGATTGGCTTAATGATATTACCTTCAAACCTTCTATTGGTTTAATAAATCCAAACCAATACTGTTGGTGTATAAATATTTTTCGAACAGTTACCAATTTTTTTATTCAAATATTTTTGAATTCAGTTACTTGTCTGGGAAAAGATGCAACAAAATGCAATTCAAAGTGATACCGTAAACTAGGGTAACTTTCATCACCGGGGTAAATTTGATGAACATGAATTTTTGGCAGATAATCATCATTAACTAAGTCTGAAATTAAAATTTCGGAAAACTGTTTTCTATGTTTGAAAGCATATAAATTAAGTTTTAAATTGGCTTAATTTGGTTTGTAGTTGAAGATATTTTTATATATCTCAAAATGTAGTTTTAAAGTATAAAAATATCTGTTTTTCGAAGATTCACAAACATCTCTACTGATCACTATACATCTCTACTAATAAAAGGAGATAAATGAGCAAACGGGATGTTTTATATGAAAGTTTGACTTTTTTCCTTGGTATAGGTATAATTTTACAGTTATTTTATGGTCATTCCATGATAATTTTTGGATATTCGAAAACGGACATTTTCTATGAGAAAGCTTGTATAGAACAAATGACTAAAAACCCTAATAAATGGCTAAGTATGAATTAATAAAAAAAAAGAACATAGGAACAGTTGGAGGACCTAGGAAATTGCATGAAGGTAAAATTTCATTTGTTTTTTAGGTCAAAAATTATTGAGAAATGTTTATAATTTTTCCCCTAAATGTATGCAGCAACATTGACCATCTTTTGAATATATTTGTATTTAAAAGGAAACGTTGAAAAATTCAATTTAGTCCAAACAAAAAAAACGGTTATTGATGTTTCAAACCTTCTGTGGTAGTTGGCATCAAATAAATAATTTTGAAGATGTTGAGATACGTTTAAACGATAGTGATCAAAGTTACCCCGAAACATGGGATCTGTTTTCTTAACAAACATGTAGTTATAGCCAATAATGTCGTTTGAATAGTCTGTTATCAATAATCACGTTTTATACTCCTTACGTCAGTTAGTATTTTAAAACTTTTTAGTGTTACATAAAAGCAACCCCTTTCAAAATATTCGAAAATGAATTAAAAAAGTGATCAATGTTCCTCCAGTTTACGGTACCTTGTAAATCTCTTGTCCATATGCTAGGAGATACTTGTGTAATCATGCTTTTTTAATATCAACATTTCAACCATCCAAATATCTATTTTGGTCATTTTAGCTAGTAGGTATAAGTTTTGTAGTATATTTAACCATGAATGTATGCAGCAGTATTATTGGTCGATCTTGGATCGATCTTTGAAAAATCGATCTTTTCAACCCAGATTTTCGATTTTTTGGATGGATTTTTTAGCATGGAAAAAACGAATAGATCGGTTTATTTTCGGATTTCTTTTCTCGCCGAACCGAGAAATTGAGATTCAGTCTTGACTACCGAGTTAATGTCAAACAGTGCCAACTGTTGAGCATATCTAGCCTAACCTTGCCAGATCAAAGCCTAAATGTTTTATACTAAATTTGAAAATGGTTCGATCTGGTCCGGTGCGCGAATTTTCTTGAAAAGAGCCCGGTTTGGCCAGGATTTATCCACCTTTTGCAAACCAATCAAAAATTGAACTTTTCGATGTTTCATTTTTACATCCAAGAAACGAAATTTTAAGCCTGAAGTACGATTCAAAATATCTACTGATAGGATTGAATAACAAAATGTTTAAATTTTTTTAAAACCGGGATTTACACAAATTTAACCGGATTTTGGATTATGAATTTTGAATTTACATGCACGGATTTTGCCAGGTTTTCTAATAAAAAAGCCCGGCCCGAATACCTTGGGGAGTTTTAATACCTTGACAACTTTAATCAATTCGATATTGGATTTTGATTGGTTTTTGTGAAGTTTTTGTATGGAGATTTCGATACATCGTGAGAACCTAAATGGAAACGTTAATAAAAGTAGCTCTTCGTAACACTGCAAAAGATCGATCCTCCAGCTCCGATTTCTAAGGTGGATCGATCCTACGACCGTTTTACTGAATCGATCTTGGAGATCGATCTTTTCCTGAAGAACAAACAATACTATGCAGCACCCTTATGCTGTTTCTTATAACAGCTATATTGGCAGAAAAATGTGAGCTTTAGTTTAAAATTATTCTTCAAACCAAACCAAAATTTACTACAATTGATGTTTTTATGCATTACTAGCTGACCCGGTGTGCTTTGCTACATCTTTCAAAATCAAATGATATTTTTTATTGTTTTGTTGGGATTATTTTATCTAAATCAAATTGTAACGTAATTCATAAGTAACCGCTATAAAATGAGAGCTGCAGCTGGAGTTTCGATTTGCAACACAAAGATAACTTAAACTTATATTCTGAATCTTGATCTATAAATTTGTGTTAAAGATCTGATAATTTTTATCTGTTTCCTTAAGTTTCGCCTTAAAAAAGCAGGGTCCCAAATTAATCGTTCGCAAACAATCTAGTTTATAAAATATGGTTATTTTTGCTTGATATGTTCTGGATTTATGCTAAAAAACTGATAAGAGAGCCCCCCCCTGTCCTTCCCTTCACCCCTTACTGAATGGAGATCGTGATCTTTAATAATCCTACCCATTTTTTCGTTCCCAAAAATCCTCTTATATCAGATATAGTCCCATTGGTTGATAATTTTTTAATCTTTACAAAAACAATTATATGGAGCCCCTTCCTTTCTTCCCCTCTCTACACTGTAAAGCGTAAGGGTCTATAGCAATCGTTGAAACATATCTCGTAACCAAGTACCTTTCCATGCCATATTTGTTTCCATTTGTTGGCTTCGAAAGCATAAATTGAGAACTTATGCTAACAAAATTGTATTGGCCTTACCCCCCTTCTCCCATGTACCTACTCACTGAAAGGAGAATGGTGTGTCAAATAATCATAGAATCATACCCAATTGATTCTCCATGTTAAGTTTTGTCCATTTATAGGATTTTGTAAAAAAAAAGTTAAATGTAAGCTTTTCTCTTCCCTTCCCATTTTCCCAATTCTATTATCCTACTGCAAGAAAGGAATTGTTTCACATAGAAAAAGTTCTCGTGTTGAAATACCATCTCATGCCGAATCTGGTTTGTTTGCGTAGTAAATTCTTGAGTTGTGCATAAACTTGAAAGGGAGTACCATTCCCCCTTCTGTTTTCCCCATTGAATGGAGGGGTGAGAACTTAATATTCATAAAAGTATTTTTCGTACTCAAACACATTTTGATGCCAAATTTGGTTTCATTTGCTCGATTTATTCTCGAGTTATGCAAAAAAAAATTGTATGGAAGCCCCCGTTTCCCCCTTTATATCTTTCCGCTGAAAAGGTGGGGCTTCAATTTATAATAGAAACATTTCTTGTATCCAAATACCCTCACATGCCGAATATGGTTCAATTTCGATCAGCTCTCCAGTCATACTAAAAATTGTAAGGGAGACCTCTCCTCCTTCTTTTCATCCTCCTCTTTGAAGAAGAGAGGGATACCAAATATTCATAGAAGCATTTCTCGTACTCAAATATTGTTCCGTGAAAAATTTGGTTCCATTTGCTGTTGTAGTTCTTGAGTTATACAATAAAAACTGTATGAAACTTCCTCCCTCTTTCCTTTCTCCCCGCTAGAAGTAGAAAGGGGTCTGAAACAATCATTAGTACATGTCACGTTCCCAAACACCCGCCCATGCCAAGTTTGGTTTCATTTGCTTAATTTGTTTTTGAGTTATGTAAAAAACTTTAAAAGAGGGCCCCTCCCCCCTTTATATCTCCCTACTGGAAAGAGAGAGGGGTCTCAAATGATCATAGACATATTTTTCGTATCCAAATACCCTCCTATGCTAAATTTGGTTCCATTTGCTTTATTAGTTTTTGAATTATGTAAAAAAATATGAAATAGCCCCCCCCCACTTTCTACTGAAAAGTGGGAGGGGTCTCAAATAAACATTGAAATATTTTTCGTATCAGAATACCTTCTCATGCCAAATTTGGATCCAATATCTTGATTAGTTCTCGAGTTATATGAAAAATTGTAAGGTAGCCCCCCTCTCCCCTTCCTATCACACCACTGAGAGGAGGGAGGGGTATCTAATATTCATACAAATATTCTTCGTTCCCAAATACCATCCCATGCAAAATATAAAACCATTTGCTTGATTGGTTCTCGAGTTATGCAAACATTTGTCTTTTGTTTGGGAGGCCCCTCCCCCCCTTTATGAGAGAGGGAGGGGTCTCAAACCACAATAGGAACCTTCCCCTGCCTCCAATACCCCCACATGCCAAGTTTCACGCAAATCGGTTCAGTAGTTTCCGAGTCTATAGGGAACAGACAGACAGACAGACAGACAGACAGACAGACAGACAGACAGACAGACAGACAGACAGACAGACAGACAGACAGACAGACAGACAGACAGACAGACAGACAGACAGACAGACAGACAGACAGACAGACAGACAGACAGACAGACAGACAGACAGACAGACAGACAGACAGACAGACAGACAGACAGACAGACAGACAGACAGACAGACAGACAGACAGACAGACAGACAGACAGACAGACAGACAGACAGACAGACAGACAGACAGACAGACAGACAGACAGACAGACAGACAGACAGACAGACAGACAGACAGACAGACAGACAGACAGACAGACAGACAGACAGACAGACAGACAGACAGACAGACAGACAGACAGACAGACAGACAGACAGACAGACAGACAGACAGACAGACAGACAGACAGACAGACAGACAGACAGACAGACAGACAGACAGACAGACAGACAGACAGACAGACAGACAGACAGACAGACAGACAGACAGACAGACAGACAGACAGACAGACAGACAGACAGACAGACAGACAGACAGACAGACAGACAGACAGACAGACAGACAGACAGACAGACAGACAGACAGACAGACAGACAGACAGACAGACAGACAGACAGACAGACAGACAGACAGACAGACAGACAGACAGACAGACAGACAGACAGACAGACAGACAGACAGACAGACAGACAGACAGACAGACAGACAGACAGACAGACAGACAGACAGACAGACAGACAGACAGACAGACAGACAGACAGACAGACAGACAGACAGACAGACAGACAGACAGACAGACAGACAGACAGACAGACAGACAGACAGACAGACAGACAGACAGACAGACAGACAGACAGACAGACAGACAGACAGACAGACAGACAGACAGACAGACAGACAGACAGACAGACAGACAGACAGACAGACAGACAGACAGACAGACAGACAGACAGACAGACAGACAGACAGACAGACAGACAGACAGACAGACAGACAGACAGACAGACAGACAGACAGACAGACAGACAGACAGACAGACAGACAGACAGACAGACAGACAGACAGACAGACAGACAGACAGACAGACAGACAGACAGACAGACAGACAGACAGACAGACAGACAGACAGACAGACAGACAGACAGACAGACAGACAGACAGACAGACAGACAGACAGACAGACAGACAGACAGACAGACAGACAGACAGACAGACAGACAGACAGACAGACAGACAGACAGACAGACAGACAGACAGACAGACAGACAGACAGACAGACAGACAGACAGACAGACAGACAGACAGACAGACAGACAGACAGACAGACAGACAGACAGACAGACAGACAGACAGACAGACAGACAGACAGACAGACAGACAGACAGACAGACAGACAGACAGACAGACAGACAGACAGACAGACAGACAGACAGACAGACAGACAGACAGACAGACAGACAGACAGACAGACAGACAGACAGACAGACAGACAGACAGACAGACAGACAGACAGACAGACAGACAGACAGACAGACAGACAGACAGACAGCCAGACAGACAGACAGACAGACAGACAGACAGACAGCCAGACAGACAGACAGACAGACAGACAGACAGACAGACAGACAGACAGACAGACAGACAGACAGACAGACAGACAGACAGACAGACAGACAGACAGACAGACAGACAGACAGACAGACAGACAGACAGACAGACAGACAGACAGACAGACAGACAGACAGACAGACAGACAGACAGACAGACAGACAGACAGACAGACAGACAGACAGACAGACAGACAGACAGACAGACAGACAGACAGACAGACAGACAGACAGACAGACAGACAGACAGACAGACAGACAGACAGACAGACAGACAGACAGACAGACAGACAGACAGACAGACAGACAGACAGACAGACAGACAGACAGACAGACAGACAGACAGACAGACAGACAGACAGACAGACAGACAGACAGACAGACAGACAGACAGACAGACAGACAGACAGACAGACAGACAGACAGACAGACAGACAGACAGACAGACAGACAGACAGACAGACAGACAGACAGACAGACAGACAGACAGACAGACAGACAGACAGACAGACAGACAGACAGACAGACAGACAGACAGACAGACAGACAGACAGACAGACAGACAGACAGACAGACAGACAGACAGACAGACAGACAGACAGACAGACAGACAGACAGACAGACAGACAGACAGACAGACAGACAGACAGACAGACAGACAGACAGACAGACAGACAGACAGACAGACAGACAGACAGACAGACAGACAGACAGACAGACAGACAGACAGACAGACAGACAGACAGACAGACAGACAGACAGACAGACAGACAGACAGACAGACAGACAGACAGACAGACAGACAGACAGACAGACAGACAGACAGACAGACAGACAGACAGACAGACAGACAGACAGACAGACAGACAGACAGACAGACAGACAGACAGACAGACAGACAGACAGACAGACAGACAGACAGACAGACAGACAGACAGACAGACAGACAGACAGACAGACAGACAGACAGACAGACAGACAGACAGACAGACAGACAGACAGACAGACAGACAGACAGACAGACAGACAGACAGACAGACAGACAGACAGACAGACAGACAGACAGACAGACAGACAGACAGACAGACAGACAGAAATTCATTTTTATATATATAGATGGCCTTTATGGCATCACAAACTTATCAAAAACTGCAAATTTTCGAATGTTTTAAAAAGACATTATGCATTTTAAAATATTTTTTTGGAAGTT
This sequence comes from Uranotaenia lowii, assembly GCF_029784155.1. Lineage (NCBI taxonomy): Eukaryota > Metazoa > Arthropoda > Insecta > Diptera > Culicidae > Uranotaenia > Uranotaenia lowii. The sequence continues at coordinate 122,968,834 of NC_073691.1, forward strand.
ACCTTTTGTTCTAAGCAGAGTGAAAATCGCATGTTTTTAGAATATTAAAAATAACTGATAACACCAATAATTTTTCTGACGTCAATTCGATGGTCCATCAACCTTAAAACTTTTGATGCACAAGCGATATGATTATCAGTGAATAAAATTTGTTTTAGAAGCCATTGAAGCTGAAAAGTGTTGTATGATGCCAAGTTTTTACGCATATTAGTATTTAGGCCAAAACATGATTTGAGAGAATCGAATAAGTAGGTCATCGAACGTTAGTTTAGCACATTCGCACGTTGGATTAGCACACTGATTTCAGTGGCTTATCGGATTATTCAGATCCCATTCAACTTTATGCATTTTTTTTTGTTTCTTTCATAGAAGAGATTTAATATTCAGTCACATTCAAATGATTACTGTTGCAGTGGTTGTGGTTATTCTCGAAATAACGTTTGGCAGAAAAAGCTGATGTTCACTTTCATCCATGATCACTTTACATAGTTGTGCGCTCATTCATACTCTTTGAAATAGTGATATACCGTAAAATGATGGTCTTTGTTTTGAATGTAAATCAATTCAACGCAGATTTTCCCGCACCAATATTGGTTTTATTTTCCCCGCTATGACTAAACGGGCTTGTGTCTTCACAGTAATAGGTTTCCCTTTGCTTGTTTGCTCACGCGCCACATCGTGTATCAGAGAGAGAATCAACATATTGTTACATTATTGCAACACCAGGACTAGCACGAAAGATTGCGAAAATGCTAATTTTTCTCGCAAACCTCTTCTATTCCAAGAACACAAGCATAGAGATGGCTAAGGTAATTTGTTCTCTTTTGGCTCAACCGGAAAAATGCTGTTTGAATCGGTGAAATACCTTAGAAAATTCCTGGAAAATTGCAATTAGCATGTCTAACATCACTTCCAAAGATTGTGGCTGTCCATGTTTTAAATGTAAAGCCTTTAATTCACCAGCAGCCTTCCAATAAACGGGTATTAACAATTTGAACATTTTTATAAGCCTTATTATTGAAAAAAATATGAAAAATAAATTAACTCTACATTTCGAAAGAAAAACAAAATGCTTTCATTCCAAGGCGTTTTTTAGTTAAAAATGAAACGGATACGTGTCAAGAACTTCTGAGAAAATATACTCATACCCAGGCTTTTATCTCCTCGAAATCACGGCAAATTAAATTATGAGCATTTTACTGTAGGAAGGTACAGGCCCTTTGGAAGTTGAGTTCAAAGGTTACCATAGGCTTGCTCGCTTAATGCATAGAAATTCCTCGGCATGAAAAGATAGGATATAAAAGGAATAAATAAAGGGGATACTCAATTTGTCTAAATAAACAAAATGAAAGCAAGACGATTTGATTGCCCCTTTTGACTTTCGGCACGGTTTGAAGAGCGATTGAATCAATGTGTCGTCTGCCATTCAAGCGGAAATCAGACAAATTGACATCGAATTACTAACATCAAAACATCTTTTCATCAATGAAAATTTTAAAGTACGAAAATATCTGCAGACTATTTCTAAAAATTGAAATCTCTAAATTGATGGTTTTCTACTCCATAAACTGTTTTTAGGCTCAAAATATCAACAAGATCTAAGATATCCCAACCGCTTTAGAACACCTTCGATATTATTGTACCGAATTCTTAACAACATTTTATGAAAATGCATTCGTGCAGAGTTTCCTTCGGTTAACATTTTTAGCTATTTTTTACATAGCTTATTGGTTAGCGCTTGTGATTATTGAGTTGAAGGTTTTTGATTCGAATCCCTTGTCAGGCAAATTTTTCTTATCAAACTTTCGATGACTGACTTTTTTCCCCCGTTTTAATAGATTGCATAGTAAAAAATCCATTCTTTTGAGACTAAAATCATTTGAAACGTGCAGCCCAGTTTCGCTAAACGTTACTTAAAGATTTAAAATTCCTTTAAAAATTCACACACAAATACACGGGCGTCGACATAATTCATCGAGCTGATTCGATAGGTACCTATAGCAATAGGTATAAGGCCCATAATTAATTACAGAACGTTACAGAATAATTATATGAAAACTATCTTCAAACTACCTTTCCTCTATCCAACTTATTTACTTTAATCAAATGCATCTTATAATGTTTTGCCTTTGTCTGAGTTGTGCAGTAGAGTGCTCCAAATGACCCGACTTTTGAAAAAGTTATGCGCTGCAGACTTAAATTGATCCTAGGCCTAGTACAAGATCTCATGCCCAATTTGGACCAGATCGGATCACAAGATGAGATCGCTCAACAAGCCTGAAGTTTGTATGGAATTTTGAGACATGTTGTTCGGGAGAAACATCAAATACCAGCTTTTCATCAAAAACTTTGATTCACTTCAGTCGATATCTTTTGAATACGGGGTTTCTTAAAGTCAAATTATAATAAATATTTCATCCGAAGACTGCATTTCGATTAGAGTTAAGATAAAGAAGTTGTTAGGCTCCAAAAATGGGCTAACTTTTTTTTAAAGTGGTATTCATCAATTTAATGTTCCTATATGTTAAAAACATCCCCCCCCCCCCCCCCCCCCCCCCCCCCGTATTCACGCTTGAGACTCAAGTACCCTTTAGTCAGATCTTGCTCAAATTTGTCATGTGACCTTCTGGCAAGCTAATAATCAATTTTAGCTTGAAGCAAGTTGGATTTATTATGCTCAATTCTTCCTATAATAAGATTAGTACATTACGGTCCGTTAAATTATTCCAAAATTCAAAAGTTTCTGTTATGATAAAGTATCCATAACTTTTAGAATTTTTCCTCCGATTTTGATAAATAATCACTTGAAATCTCCTTTTTTAATTGATTTTTAAAGCCCAGAGAAAAAAGATTTTTTTTAAAGTCACCTTCGAATCTAAAACTGTCGATAAAAAAATTCTCTAAAAAATGCATGCATATTTGGAACAGAATTTTAAAAAATACAACCAACCGATTTTGACGTTTGGGGTTCATGGTGAGAAAATTTAGCCAACGATGATTATTTTCACACATGTTTGGGTAACATTTGACGAGATAGTTGTTTCTTTTTGAGATATTATTTGAATGTTATTTTTACGCTTCAACCAGTCTATACGTAACATAAATTGAGAAAAGATGTTAATAACAACCATGTTAAGTATGTATAAAAAACGTATGTAACACTTTTCTTGACTTAGTATATTTGAATATTTAGCTTTTGGCCTAAACGAATTATTCAGCCCAGTCAGCGTTTCTAGAGTTTAAACCTTGTATGAATAAGAAAGGGAAAATAAGAGATGAACGCATAACAACAGAAAACTAAAAAATAGAAAATAAAATCAGTGAAGGGCCGATTTATGATAAAAGTTGTTAACAATTTAATCTACATGAACAATATATCATAACGTATTTTCACGGTTTTTATATTAAAACACTAACATGATTCTTAGAAGAAAGTCCTTTAAACAAATATAGTAAAACAAATATGTGTACCTAACTACCAGCTTTCTCCATACATCTTATCAAGGACACGCTTGTCTGCATCACCTACTGACGAAAGTTCCTACAAAAGCCACTGATAGTACCACCATCGGCAAAAGCACCACCTAGGTAAAAATCAGAAATCCGCCAGAAGTAATTCAGATCGTGGATTTTTATACAACTTTCTCCACATGATGGCGTGCTTGAGGTGTCGCCTTGTTTTTTTTTGAAGACTGAGGTATATTGGTTTTATTACAATATTTGCTTTAAATTTTTACAGCTGTCGACATTACAAACAACTGATAATCATGGAAATTTGATAAAAAAATACGTAACAGAAGCATGTTTGCCAATCCGTTTAGTCCGTTCGAGTACTTATAATTGACCGATTATAATCGTGTTTTCGTAGATTTTGAAAAAAAAACGAACAGAAAACTTCTATAATTTTTTTCACAGGAGTCAAAATTACTCACGGTCCTGGAAAAAGTTTATCATTGAATTAAACCCTTTATTTTCAAAATATTGATAATGTTATAAAGCGTTGCCAAATAAGTGCACAAATTTGTTAATAAATTTTACCTATTTTCAAAAGATCTCTCGAAAACAAAAGCAATATTTGAATTCAGCACCCTGAAATGATTAAATTTTTAAAAGAAAAATAGCTTTTAAGTTGATCATATCCTGGTAGAATAATTAAATCGACGGTTCTGACAAAAAGAATATTGTTACAGTTGATTTTTAGAACTTTATTTATGGTGTGATTTGAGCAAAGTACAGTTAAAATACCCAACCCTAATCAAAAATAAATCAACTTGTTCGACCAGATTTGGCCCACTGTATCGAACTTATTTTTGAAAAAAACCCGACAGCCCATAGTTCCCGGAAAAACGAAAAAAGAAAAAAAAACTGGTACTGTCATCAAAATTTCCAGACGTCAGTTTTTTGGAGAAGAATTAGAAAGAAAAGTGTGGTGCCCGATCGAGTGCGGAGGCTTTTGGGCCTGCGGGTCTGGAGAAGCTTCGGGGCTTCTGCTCCACATCCCCACGGAGGACAGAAGCGGCGATCGTGGCACAGATGGCCACTCCATCATCGCCGACTTCGGAGCCAGTACAGTGCCGTGAGACGTCGGCCCATGGCAATCAACAATTCCAGCAACAACATCCGGCACGGCAATGTCGTGCGTCTTCATCGGTGCGATGCAACCACACATCCGACTGCTCCGTGCTGCACCAGCAGCAGAACAACAACAACACCAGCAGCAGAACGACAACAACATCCGGCACTGCCATGTGGTGCTTCGTCATCAGTACAACACCAGCCACACCCCGGCTGCTTGGGAAGTTCTTCACCAGCAGCAGAACAACAACAACGCCAGCAGCAGAACGACAACAACTCCAGCAGCAGCATGGCCTGGCCGTCGAGTGTTTCGGAGGCAACTACGAGGCAGACAGTGGGACCATGCATGGTTCCCAGTAAGGTGCCAGTCGGACAAGAACCGTAAGTGAAAAATACACTGCAAAACAAAACTCACCATAATAGTCGGGAGCTTGGGTGGGTAAAAATAAAAGTGGCCAATTGTAAAATTTGAGCCAATGTTTTTGTTGTGGCCATGAAAAGCCATTGGTGGACTGTGAGTGCGGCGCTTGGCAAAACTACCACTGCTTGCCCTTTCCCCTTCTGGAATTGGGCTTTGACAACCCCTGGTGGTTGCCAAACAGTGGAGGCAGGTCCGCAGACTGTCTGCCTGGAGGCCAAGGCCGGGTCGATGTGAGCGCTTGGGAAACTACCACTGATGGTCCGCTCCCCTCGTGGGATTGGACCTTAAGAGACAACCACGCATGGTTGTCCCATCAGTGGAGGCAGGTCCTCATGACGCTGCCTGGCGGCCAAGGCTCGGGGGGATCTCGGTCGCCTAGTTGACCGAGATCCAAAACTCTTTCAGATGGGAAGGGCTCTGAAAAGAGCCGATGTGGCAGCTGGACCCGGGAGCAAGGCGACGGAACAAGACACTCTTTCTTTACATTTTCTATACTATTTTATTTCTCTTCACTTATTTCTAATTTAATCACTACTATTTACACTACCGCCCTTCTTGACGGTTTGATAAAGACTGACTCCAGGCGCATTGAAGAATGCGCCCTTAAATAGGCTAACAAGCAAGCACATAAGCACGTGCTTGCGCCCGATGGAACCGCCTAGAACTTTCCATCTCGCGTTCAGTGAGAGCAGCCGTCTTGCTCTCTAGGTGCGGTACTCTCGCGTCTATTCTCAGTCCGCTTGTCGGACTGAACAGTTTTGGATTTTTTTATTTGTGGCGACGACTATAAGAAACCTCTTGTTACAATATTCATAGAATGAATTTTAAAACGTTAGATTGAGTGAAACTCAGACTTCACGGAGAAAAAAGTATAGTATTTCCAACAGTAATCCACTTATATTCAATCATATTTCTGATTAATTCTCGGCTAATTATAAATATTAAACTTTCAATTGTATATGTATGATTGATTTTGAGAATTCAATAATATATATGATAAATACCAATATAACTATATGATTGATTTTATGCATTCAACTATAAATATAATAGAATCAACAAAATCGTATGATTGATTGTATACATTTCATAATAAGTATAGTAGATTCAACTATAAATATAATACATTCAACTATACTAATATAATTGATTTTACTATATTTATGGTTGGTTGTACTGTATTTTTATAATTGTTTTTTCAACTTTCAACTATATGTATATTATTCACATTACTATATTTTCGGTTGACTCTCATCAAAATAGCTTTTTTTCAAAACAAAAATTTATTTTTTCACATTTTCACAATTTACAAATTAATACAATAACATTTCAACAATATCACAGTCTTTTTCTGGTGCCTCCAAGTAATCCGAATATTTCGTTGAATTCAAATGATGGCCATCGGTTTCGGTTCTGCCTGGGTTCTGTTGTTGTCACGATCCTGAAATTAAGAAAACAACATCAACCATATTTGTAATGAACACCGTGGTGTTGTCTCAAACTTGGTTTACCTTCTTCCTAATCCGTACTGTGTTTATGGCCTTGTCCCATAAATTATTTTCTTCTGAGGCCTACCGCTGAATGCTGCCGGGAGGCTCAAGTGATCCTAGCTGCTGCTGCAGAATATCAAAATGTTGGTGCACTCGACGGGGATAGACCTAAGGGGATGGGGGGAAAGATAAGTAATTTTAACTCGTATTCAGAGCGGGGATGATTTCAGATTCAAAAACCTACCTTATGGGATGTGCTAGCATCATCAAGTCAGCATCAACGCAAAGCGTATATTTTTCTCGGCCCCAATCTTTAAGTTGACCCTGCAGAACCGGAGCCGTCAGCCATTGTGAATTTCCGGGCTCCGTTGATGTTTTTCGTTGCATTTCGTGATTATAATTGACCGACTGCGGTCAATTTGTCCTAGGATGGAACCGGCTTTGTTGAATTTGAACCGAAATTGCGACTCGACATCGAAACTAAGGCGCACAGAAAAATTCCCGGAAAACGAGGCTGGCACACGAAATGAATCTGTTTTTGAAATGAAAATTGCGAATGATTTTTTTTAGCGGCGGGGGAACAAGTTACACTGTCGTTTATTGATACTCTAATTTCAGTTAAAACCTAACAACTGAGAAACATCAGCCACCGTTGAATAAATTATATTTATAGTTGAATGCTTTAATTCAATAGTAAAATTGCAGTTGAATGTATCGTATTTATATAGTTGAGTCAATTATATTATTATAATTGGGTCAATTATACTATTATAATTGAATCCATTATACTTATAGTTGATTGCAGAAATTTAATCAGCAGTTTGTAGTTGTATCTATTATATTTAAAGTTAAATGCAGAAAAATCAACTACACTCTGATGATTGATATAAATAGCTGAAATGATTGAAACAACTAGTCGTCTTTTTTCTCCGTGTGTAGTTGAATCTATAATATTGACAATTGAATCAATTATACCACTACAGTTGAAACTATCATATTTATAGTTGAATCAATTATACCACTACAGTTGAATCTATTATATTTATAGTTGATTGCTTATAATCAATCATACAATTGTAGTTGAATCTATCATATCTACAGTTAAATCAATTATGCCATTACAATTGAATCAATTATATCATTACAATTGAATCTATCATATTCATAGTTGATTGCATAAGGTCAATCAGCAGTTTGTAGTTGAATCTATTGTATTTATAGTTGAATGCATAAAATAAATCATACATTTGAATGCATTATATTGATAGTTGATTGCGTAAGGACAATAAGAAGTTTGTAGTTGAATCTATTATATAAGTAGTTGAATGCGAAAAAACCAACTGCATTTTGATTATTGGTATAACAAGCTGAAATAATTGAAACAACTGTCGTCTTTTTTCTCCGTGTTGGGTTTTTTCTTCTCAACTATTGAGTGTCTGCAATAAAAGTGTATCCGTTTTAAATTTGCTCTCACACCGGTGGGGAGAGTGTGTTAAGCCGATTCTTTAATTTAAAATTGTGCTTAAACTGAAAATTATCATATTTTCAAAGATGATGGAAAGTATAAGAGAAACATGACATACCAAAGAAAGCAAGAACATAAGCCGAAAATATCATGAATTTTTCGAAAAAAAAAAAAGATACAACGGCTCACCGAAGGGACTTGAACCCATAATATCCGCTTCAGTACTACGGCGCGTTAGCCTATTACACCACGTTGAACGTGATGAAATAGGCTCCAGCATGCGTACATGTCAAGCTTTATCGGTCGACTGCTGGATCTTCTATCGATACACTCCATGTTTATCTCGCATGTGTTGTAACGGGTACATCAAGTCGAAACAATTTATTCATAATTTGCTAAATATACTTAAAACCAATCAAACAATTCATTCTTTTTAATTACTTAAAAAAATAAGCCTTATCTTAACGTAACAATAATTTATATTCATATTTGTATTTGTATTTGTATTTGAATTAGAAATTTCATCTGACAGTATTGTCTACATGAATAGAAAACGAGAAAAAGAATCTAACTAAACTTACATAGTGATACTTGCTAACTGATTACTATTCCTAACTTTAGTCCTAAAAACATCAGTTGAAATATGAAAATCATACAGGTCGAAAAAATGATTGAACACTTTGAACATAGCTCGAAGTGGTTCCTGCTGTCCGTAGTTGGTTCGCTGGAAATCGATGCGCAGAAATTCTCTACCTCTTAGGATCCGTGGTCTGATGTTGATGTTGATTTACATACATATGCCAATAGAAATTTCGCCGTAATTAAAATAATTAAAGACAAGAACGAAACAAACACCCATTACCATATGAAGCACCACCCACAATGAACAATCATCAATCATTAACACATCTGAGTGACCGACACAATTCTGGCGGCAAGCACGTGACTCTAGATGCTATCTTTTGTAGGCCACCGACCACTTTCTTATTTTGGCGTCAGGTGAATGACCTCTTTCGGGGGCTTTTGTGCACTTTTTTTGGCTAAGCAAAAGTTGGGCCTCTATTTTCGGGTCCAGAAGGGGAAGACGAGGACTACTCGAAGAATTCGCGAAGTGGGATGTAATTGTTTGACTTCGCGATTAGACTTGTTCGTATCGGGTAGTTCCGGTTGCGAAGTCAAGCTAGATCAGGTCGATCAGCGGACGATTGAGAATCCAAGCTCACTTACGTCTGGTGATTAGTAAAGTCAGGAGCAAGTAGTTTTTCTTAACTTAAAGTCGACAGGTAACTAGAAGTCAGAGTGTGATTCCGCGACCAGGTGTTCTTATCTTAAAGTCCCTCTTTTCGCTTTAGTCCGTGTTAGGTGAAACCAAAGGACAGCTTAGGGAAGTGCAGTGCTAAAAAATAGTGCATTCGAATATTATGTAGGTGGAGACCCAAATGGGCAAAATTTACAACCCGTGCCGCCAGAGGCGCAACCCCGACATGTATCTAACCCGACCATCAGCCACAGGTACGCACACCCACCGCAGCTTCCACCCTAGAAGACGGACGCCGGGCCCGTCGCGAACCAACGCGGGGTCCAGCAACAGCAACTCCCGCCAGTGTCATCAACCTCACACCCAACCACATTAAAACGCGGCACTACGGCTGCTAGCACCATGAGGGGCCGACAGCAGGCTGGTTGGCGGCTGGTGGACGCACCAACATTCGCCGAACAAAACACCCAGTCAAATCGTTACCGAATTCGACCAAGCTTCCAGCAGGCCACGCTACATAGCTGCGCGAATGCTATGCGGTGACCGGCCGAACAAAAACGGTTCTAATCGCCCCGTCTTAGCTACCTGCATAGCCCTCGACCGGCAAACATCAGCCAGGAGAGCGAAAGGTAGCCGCAAAGGAGCGACTGAACGTGGCAAGACTAACATCAAGTCCCGCCAACAGCTAGCAGTTCGAGTGAGTACTCATAGTAAACCCACCCATTTTCTCTAGCGATTGTTACACCTGCTATGTTTTCGCAGCGTTTACCGTTTCTTTTAAGCCGGATAAACAAAGTGTTTTTTTGCACTTTCTGGCGGAAAAATCGCGTTTTTCGGACTGGCGAGCCGCCGAAAGTAGCCTTTTCACCACCCACGTGGTGGAAAAACCGAAAAAGTAAATGAAAATCAAATGATTTTCCCAAGCAAAATCACTAAGTAATTTTGCCAACAACCAAGCGTCTCCACCAACATGCATTGCTAGGTAGAAGTATAAAGAGGGAAAAAATCGTTTAGGCCTAAACAGTATTATGTGAACACCACACGACACCAGAGGTGCCAGGTGTCCTGATTTATCAGGATTTGTCCTGATTTTCGGGAGACCGTCCTGATTTTTCAAAAACTCTCGAATTGTCCTGATTTTTGAAAATTTGTCTCTAAAATGTCCTGTTTTGTCCTGATTTTCATAAACACTTCTTAAATATGGTCGAATTTGTAGTTAAACCATGAGAAAATCGAATTAATTGGAATTAAATAAGTAAAACCCATTCAACAGGTGATAATCTTCGGTTCAGATGATATTTAAATTGTGAATTGCGATATGAACTACCGACCGAACTACGATATGAGCTGGTAAGCTGCGTGCTGTTGTTGCATAATACAAGACGTTTACAGCACCTGTATTGCGCCTTCATTTATGCAATTCAAGCAGAAATCCATATTGTTTCCATGAATCAAGAGATGTCCTGAAAAATCCTGATATTTAAATTTGCGTTGTCCTGATTTTTGACGACACCACCTGGCACCCCTGCACGACACACATCAAAATCAATAAAACGAAATCAATTATTGTAATGGAAAAGCGAATATTTTTGCAATAATCGACTGATTGGGATAACTGGAAAGGGAGTCACACGCTGTTCGTTGTTCGGGATTTATTTTGTAACTTTACTGCGGAGATTGGCCGCGAATCCATTCGATTTCTGTCCCTTCTGATCCAGGTAAGGGGTTTGGTCTTGTCCGATGATTAGCGCCCCTAACTTGCTTTCGTAACGAACAGCTAATTCCCATTTCCACGGATTTCTCCCGGGTTTTGTCTCGACTTCGGGGCGGCCCTTAGGGGTCAAAGTACGGATCCCTTTTTAGAGTCCCTTCCGCTTCTTTCCCAAAATTGGGAATCAAAAGGAACTCGCGACCGAGTCTCATCAGCTGGGCAAGATAAGAAAGGGTCTTCCTAACGGAAGTGGCGCTTAAGCCACCTGCTTAAACCGGAAGCGTGACGGGCCTCTCGTTATAGTGTTCTTTTCCCACTGTTGGTCTCTCTGTTGTTTCTCTATCACCATTCACAAACCACCCTTCGACTCGGGGTTTGAGCCAAGCGCGCATATGGTCGTTTGTTCCGGGTTTGCCGTCATATGAAGAAGCAATCAGTGCTGCTCAAGGTTCCGAGCAGACCAATTACACAAGGAGGTGTTGCTCTGTTGAAGTCGAATCTATTATTCGGAGTACGTCTTAGTACAGCGTCGTACCTATTTCCAAAGGTGTAAGGAAGTGTAAGAGAAACATGAGACATCAATGAAAAAAAGAACATAAGCCGTAAATGTCATGAATTTTTCGAAAAAGATACAACGGCTCACCGACGGAGGGAGTTCGAGTAGGCGTTGACTCGCGCAGACGTCAAAAAATTTCGCTCCGTGAAAATTTCGTTTTAAATTAGGGAGAAACAAATTTAAACAAGGAAGAAACAGGTATCAGATCTAGTTGAAAACAACCGCAAAGGAGTATACAATTGTGAAGTGGGCTGTAGCAGAAAAAACCAGTCAGCTTCAGAAACTTCGGTTGCAAAAAGTTCTGATATCAAAACATCAACAGCTTGGCTTCTGTCAACTTAAGATGTACGGTTCCGAATCAGCAAAGAAAGAGTCCTGTTAACGATAACAATAATATTTGGACAGATCCAACCTTTTTAACGATTTGAAATTTTTGCATTGTATGATTTTCATATAAAGTTATTGAACATAAAGTATATGAAGTTCACCGACTAGACTTGAACCCGCAATATCCGCTTCAGTTCAACGGCGCGTTAGCCAATTAGGTACACCACGGGGAACGTGACGAAATAGGCTCCAGCATGCGTACCTACATTTCGAGCTCCATCGGTGACTGCTGGATCGATCTTCTATCGATACACTCCATGTATATCTCACATGTGTTCTTTGCACATTATTGATCTTTACGTATGATTTTTAAATTTAAATAAAAAAAAACTATATCAAAAAGATATAAAAATCTTGCATGGATTTTTAAAGTTTTTTAGTTTAAAATAATTCATAAAATTCTATCATGCCTTATGGTTAAAAACGTATTAACCTCAAAATGCAACGATTATATATGTTGTTTTATCCAGCCGTTTCCCCAAACGGCCGTAGGTGCATTTACCCCGCTAGACGCATTTTGACAATCAAAAACACTTTCGTCTACTGACAAAAGAAAAACTTAAAACTTGTTTTTGTTTTTACAACGTAGTGTAAGCCGTAGATTCTGCTTTACAAAACTAGCACACAATTACAAACTTTTCTAGCTACCAGATACCGTTTGGTGCACCATCAAAAGGAAAAAAAAAATGTGGCATTTTGATACATTCCACTGGAATAGGACGGATCGCCCATACTTTGGAAAGTTTGCCAAAGTCAAACGTAAAATTGACGCTTGAGAAAAATAACTCAATATTCAAAACTTTATTATGTTTTCAATTCCTCGAACAGAAAAAAACGGATTTAATAGGTATTGCGCCTCATACCCTACTTCACAATGCACACCGCGCTGTAACGAGTCGTAAAATAGCTTTCTTTTCAAACAAGAATTATTTGAGCATTAAACATTGTTGTGATGAGCTTACCTTTGTGCCAGGTTTGTAGGTGTAATGCAATGTGATGCGAAATATTAAAAAGATCCAACACGCTTTGAGAAGAATGGGAGCTCTGTTCCTTTTTTCCCCTTCATTTGTTTATGTCTACTTTTGTCGGAAAGTTTGCATTAGCTTTTTTTGTTCCGAATTCGTGCAAATTCAAGACAGAAGGATAACGAGCATCAGGCGACCACAACTGTGAGCTTTGACCGCAGATTGTTTGGTAAAAAAGTATTTCAATGTTGAAAGTTAAATCATCGAAAACCTAGTCAGACCTAGTAGAAATATTCTCTTCTTGTTTTGTTATGTCATTGTACGGATCAAACAGGTCAACGTTAAAGAATAACATGTGCAGCATAACAACAGCATTATTTCAATTTAAATGTCAGCTTCAAATTCATTCTTATTCAGGTTCAATACAATCAAACACAATGTAAGTAAATTCCAGTTCAGTGGAACTCCTAGCGAGTCATAACTTTATTATTGTTCCCCTTTCTAGACGATAACATTGTTACTACTTAGTACAGGTATCGGCAACCTTTTGAGCCAGACGAGGAAAAATTACAATTATGGAAATTTCCAAGTTTGAAAGAGCTTCACTACATTTTGTTCTTTCTTCAGTTAATCGCTTAGACATTTTACTCAGTGATATGAACTCTGTTTATTATCTTTTTTCACATTATATTTCACAGATTTTCGACGTCTCAAATTTATCTTTCTTGAAAATGAATACATTTTTTAAACGAGTTTAGTTTTTTTTGTAGTTTTTAACGAATGATATTGTTTGGTTCTTTATTTTCTAATTGGCATTTCAGTCTTTAGAAATCAAATTACAGAATTTTACAATTTGCCCGACGTTTCGGCCATTGATTATGGCCTTCTGCAAGGGATAACTGTATATGTTCCTGAGTGTATACTGTGTGAGGAGAATTCCTGTTGGATTTTAACCTGTTATGATGATAGTTCCATGTTGTATTTTTCCGTTGGGTAATTAATTTGTGTGTATTTTACCTATTTTAATGAATTTTCCTAATCACAAAACCTTTGGATTTTATGCGGACACATTTCTCGTAGCTTACTTGTAAAAACCATTTAAACCATTTAAATCCACGCCACCCCGAGCTTAATAGTCGGAAATTTGTGGTAAGATGCAACGAGGTCGAAGGTATGTCCGAAGAGGAACTTCCTAAAGAGTTATCGGCACAAAAAATAAAAGCTGTGAGACGGATCAAGAAGAAAACATCAGCAGGACTCGTGGAAACATCGACATTAGTGGCAACTATTAATTGGACGGTTGTGCCGGAATTTAAAAATTTCGGTTTTATACGCTTAAGGACGCGGCATGTTTATACGCAGCCCTTATTATGCCGAAACTGCTTAAAATATGAACACCCAAAAAAAAAAAGAAAAAATGATTTTATAATAAAAGTTGTCAAAATTTCTGATTTCCAAAACCAAGGAGGCTAAATGCGCATATTTATGCATTGACCAATATCTCCTTTTTCTTTTAATATATTCGTTTAATTTAATTGAAAATGGTAGTGGTTTATATGATATTTTTATCAGATCAATATCATCTGTGGGTCAATATAAAGCTTGATTTCAATAATTAAAAGATAACTATATTTATGGTTTATTTGTTTTTTTTTTTTTTCTTAAAGAGGCATTTACCCTTCCTGATATGGGCATTCAAAATCCTTCTCTTATTTCAATAACTTATTTTTTATAACTGTGCTAAAAGATTCAATTGGTTGAATTTTTGTTTTCAAATAAATTAACAGAAAATCAACGAACAGTATTTTAACGATTCTGTACCAAGTGTACATTTTTGATTTTTGAAGTTTAATGTATTACATCAAAATGTAACAAAAAATATTATTTAATTTTCTTCAATTTTCTGGACTTTGTATCACAGATGAATTTGTATTTCATTAAAATTTGTTCATGCCATATGATAATTTCCCTCAAACTGGAATGAATAGATATGTTGATCTATCAACCATTCTAATTGGCTGTATGCGCATATTATCCGCTATGCACATTTAGAAATTGACTAGTATCCTTTCATTTTATGAATTCTTAATTGCTTCTTAGAAACAGGAAATAATAAAATAAATGTTCAAAGTACATCACATGCATAAGGACATCAGACGATCCGAAAACTGATATACAATGGATTGTGGAATCAAGCCAGCCGGAGTAAATTTTGATATTTACTCCGTTCTGGCTTCTTACTTGCAATGCATATTTAGTTTTTAATTCGACCTTTCAAATTCCACAAACAAAATTTCAAATGATTACTCGAAAATAAGAATCAACATTGAAAAGAAATACAACATCGTACATTGTACATTATACATTCATTACACATTATTGTAAAGCAGGAACATAATATATAAAACTACATTTAGAATAAAATTTTATAATAGAGATCTTGGAAAAATTTGGCATTTACAAAATATTATTGCATAGAAGGATAAAGACCTAAATCTATGTCATTATTAAAATTCAAATAAATATTCCAAAATTAGATTCGGTTTCTGATTCACAGCAACACTTTAAACGAAAACTTTAAAATATCGGAACAGAAAATTCCGAATTCATGTTTAAAATTAGAACGAAGAACTTAATATCAGACCATTTGTGAAATGCCACTATGGAGTGATGGAATTAAAAATTTGAAGAAAAAAAATTAAATCAACTAGTTAAGATTCTTATTTTTTTAAGGTTTTATTTTTGACACTTTACCAGCTTAAGATTCTTATAATATTCTGAAATTATTATGCCAACGGTTTTTTAGACTATCAGAACACAATTGCTTCGGACCCTTAAGGGCAACATCAGTCTGAAATGAACGTTAACTGCTTTTGTTATCTCAACTTTCAATTTACTTTTCAGACGTTTTTTTAGTTTTTTTTATCCTGGGAAAACATATATCTGACAAAAAGTAAACTCAATGATATGTCTGTTTATTTTGGTAAATTTCGAAAATTTTCAAAATTGTCACACATTGAACTCAAGAGCCGCAGTTTCACACCCAAAGCCATGTTGCCGACCACTGACCTCTGTTGGATTGTTGGTACCTATAGAATAGAACATGGAATTTTGCTTTTCTCTTCATTTGATTGATTTTCACTGTAAGCTTTATTGTGACAAATAGTTGGAAGCTCGAAACAAGGAAGAACAAAACAGTATTTTTTTCGCTGTCATTTCTGATACGATTCCATGTTTGCTGGGAAGTTGAATCCAGCGCTGCTATTCGGGTTGAATAGTAGAAAACTTCATATCATTTTGAAGATTGTTGTATGTATTTTATAAATTTTCATCCAAAAGTGATTAAACTTCAATCCTTTCTTATAACTGTTATCTTGCAATTTATTTCTTCATGAAATTTTCAATATTTCAGTGAAGCGTGATTAAAAATCTCAGAATATTTTCATCATATTTTAAATTTTACTGTTCATTTGAGCATTTCAATATTTATCTCGGCATTGTTCCTATTCATTCGTTTTTTTTGCTGATCCAGTACATAATTATGAGTCCAAGCAGGTCCAAGCATAATGTGTGTTGCGAAAATGAGTAAAAATCATCGATTAATTTTATTTTCTTCATCGCTTAGCCAATAATCGTTTAAAGAACCGATTTTCAAAACTCAAATTCAAATTTTTTGTCATTGATTTGATTGTCTCGAACAGCTTTGGAAGGTTAACTGGTTTAAAAAAGTAATAAAGGGAGAAAGCAATAAAGTCAATAAATTGCATGCAAGCTCTTGTGTAACTTGTTCTGATTTGTTGAAAATTTGGATAATTTTATAGTATCACCACTACGCCACTCCCCTCAATTGATAAAACAAATTTTACCGGATTTACATGAAATGTAAAGTTGAGATTTTTTTCTATGATTGTACCAAGAAACTGATTTTCAAAGGATGAAGATACCACATCACGCATAATATTTTTACAACTTAATTTATCGACCTTATTGGTGAAAAATTATGTAAGGTTTTAGTAAGACAACTTGCCGTGTTCGTTCGCACTGCAAGTTTCCGCTTGTGGAGCAAATCGGGTTTGGCCTACTAGGTAATGTGTGGTAGTAGATGCAACTCTATCTGTATCAACCACTTTATAGTAGGGTTGCCATCCGTCCCGCAAAAGCGGGACATGTCCCGCTTTTTTGTTGAATGTCCCGATGTCCCGCTTTTCCCCCATAATGTCCCGCTTTTTTACTTGGAAAACTTTTACAACATTAACTTACTTACACTAGAAAAATCTTTAGCCTCAATTTGAATTCTTCGTTCAACATAGAAGCTTTCAAATACTTTTTTTTTTTCAGAATAAGCAGCATTTTTCATAATTTATATAAGACAATATAAGACAACTCTAATGTTCTTAGCATTACAGAAAGATTCTGATTCAGTTAACTGTTCTCGGAGCACTTTTAACAAATGCAATGTAAAAACTTTGATATGACGAAAATATTGTTTAAGTTGCTTCCAAATGATTTTAGATCTCAATTTTTCGTCGGAATCTTAACCTTCCAAAGCCGTTCGCAAAATTTCCGTACAAATCTATTTTTGATAAATTTGACCTGCAGTTTACGTACGTTCTCCTGGTCGCAAATATTGACCGATTTCGATGAATTTTAATTCATTGTATAGATAATTTATTCTAGTTTTTCAATATTGAAAAATAAAGTCGAAATATTTTACGAAATCACCAGTAGCTGATTCCGAATGAAAAAAGTCCCGAAAAAGAGCTCTTTTTAGAATGCCTATAACTTGAGACAGGTTCCAAATATTGCGCTGATTTTATAATATTTGGAATTGTCAAGAATTAATCTTTCCATGGATGTATAAATTTTTGGTGGTCCAAAGGAAGTTTTGGCCGCTATCCCGGAACTTCCGGTAGAAAAAATTCTTACTTCAAAAAAGTCACCCAATTTTGGCTTTGCATTGCTGTATCTCGGTTACCAATGGATCGATTCTCTTAATTCAAATTTTAGTTTTTTTTCGTTAACTTTATTAGTATTTTCGTAGAACATAGTTGGTTCCTCAAAAATCTCAGTTGTTCAGTTTATGGTAATGAAACTCACATCTTTTTTGTCATTTTTCAAACTCCCCCTCGTGTCGGTGGGTTTACGCGATTTTGTTAGCGTGATTTCTCTAAAATTTGAACTCAAATTGGTCATTTTTTATATATCTAGAGATTCATTAGAATCTCCTCTTTCGATTGACATACATTTTGTGTGGTGTTTTGAAAATTTGTAGCAACTGTTTTCGAATTTACTGAAAGCTGCCAGATTTCAAGCAGTTTGGTCCACGTTTTCAACAGGTTGGTGTACAAATCTCGCACCCCTCATGTAGCTGCGGGAGAAACAAATCCTGTAGCTCTCTTTTTGTCGCTCACCAAATCTACCACCCAACCCAGCAGCAGGAGGAACTGCCGTCTCGCCGCGTGGTTTGTTGATTGATTGAGCTGATGCTGATAACGAAATGAATGCTTTATTGTTGTAGGAATTGCTTGAATCTTTTTTGATTTAATATTTTAATGGATGGGTAACATTTCTAAAGTTCACGTCCATGATTTCAGATTCAGATTACAGATTTCAGATTGCAGATTTCAGATTCAGATATCAGATTTAAATTTCAAGATCCGATTTCAGATTCAGATTTCAGATTCAGATTCAGATCTCAGATTCAGATTTCATATTTCAGATTCAGATTTCAGATTCAGATTTCAGATTCAGATTTCAGATTCAGATTTCAGATTCAGATTTCAGATTCAGATTTCAGATTCAGATTTCAGATTCAGATTTCAGATTCAGATTTCAGATTCAGATTTCAGATTCAGATTTCAGATTCAGATTTCAGATTCAGATTTCAGATTCAGATTTCAGATTCAGATTTCAGATTCAGATTTCAGATTCAGATTTCAGATTCAGATTTCAGATTCAGATTTCAGATTCAGATTTCAGATTCAGATTTCAGATTCAGATTTCAGATTCAGATTTCAGATTCAGATTTCAGATTCAGATTTCAGATTCAGATTTCAGATTCAGATTTCAGATTCAGATTTCAGATTCAGATTTCAGATTCAGATTTCAGATTCAGATTTCAGATTCAGATTTCAGATTCAGATTTCAGATTCAGATTTCAGATTCAGATTTCAGATTCAGATTTCAGATTCAGATTTCAGATTCAGATTTCAGATTCAGATTTCAGATTCAAATTTCAGATTCAGATTTCAGATTCAGATTTCAGATTCAGATTTCAGATTCAGATTTCAGATTCAGATTTCAGATTCAGATTTCAGATTCAGATTTCAGATTCAGATTTCAGATTCAGATTCAGATCCAGATTTCAGATTCAGATTTCAGATTCAGATTTCAGATTCAGATTTCAGATTCAGATTTCAGATTCAGATTTCAGATTCAGATTTCAGATTCAGTTTTCAGATTCAGATTTCAGATTCAGATTTCAGATTCAGATTTCAGATTCAGATTTCAGATTCAGATTTCAGATTCAGATTTCAGATTCAGATTTCAGATTCAGATTTCAGATTCAGATTTCAGATTCAGATTTCAGATTCAGATTTCAGATTCAGATTTCAGATTCAGATTTCAGATTCAGATTTCAGATTCAGATTTCAGATTCAGATTTCAGATTCAGATTTCAGATTCAGATTTCAGATTCAGATTTCAGATTCAGATTTCAGATTCAGATTTCAGATTCAGATTTCAGATTCAGATTTCAGATTCAGATTTCAGATTCAGATTTCAGATTCAGATTTCAGATTCAGATTTCAGATTCAGATTTCAGATTCAGATTTCAGATTCAGATTTCAGATTCAAATTTCAGATTCAGATTTCAGATTCAGATTTCAGATTCAGATTTCAGATTCAGATTTCAGATTCAGATTTCAGATTCAGATTTCAGATTCAGATTTCAGATTCAGATTCAGATCCAGATTTCAGATTCAGATTTCAGATTCAGATTTCAGATTCAGATTTCAGATTCAGATTTCAGATTCAGATTTCAGATTCAGATTTCAGATTCAGATTTCAGATTCAGATTTCAGATTCAGATTTCAGATTCAGATTTCAGATTCAGATTTCAGATTCAGATTTCAGATTCAGATTTCAGATTCTCCTCCGATCGCAACGTAAAACGAGCGGTTTGTGAGGAAATTTTTTGTTACTTGGTAAATGCGATTTCCAACTTTTGCTCGTTCCATTGCTCGAAGAATTCCGGGGCGCCATGTTCTATCGAACGCTTTGGCTAGGTCTAATGAAACAATTTCTGAATGCATTCTTTCATGTCGATGTTCGTTGAGAATGTCTTTCAGCTGACTAAGGTGGCTAGTGGTTCCCATTCCTCCTCAGCACGCCCTCAACTAACAGGAGTTCCGCAGGGATCAGTACTATCACCGACCCTATTCATACTAGTTATGAATGGAATATTCGAGACCATCCCTAGAAATATTTCGGTCCTCATTTATGCAGATGATATTCTCCTGGTTGTGGGTGGAAAATTTATAGCGGTATGCCGAAAGAAACTACAATACGGCATTGACTGCATTTTGAAATGGGCTAAAAAAAATGGATTTTCGATCAACGCACGAAAAAGTTCATTACTACATACATGCTGTGGAACAAAGGGGAAAAGACACCGATTTTTCCTCCAAAGAAAACTGACAGCTGATGGAGTTGAGATAGAACGCACCAGAACTGCAAGAATTCTAGGAGTTACACTGAACCAGAACGGAAATGCTAACACACACTTGAAAAATACTAAAAAAGAATGCGCACACCGAATCAGATTCTTAAAAATTTTAGCCAGCCTGGGGAATCGTGAAACTCTATTAAAAATAGGGTTCGCAACAGTGGTTTCTAAATTATTTTACGGATGTGAAATATTCGAACCGGAGGAAATTATTCAACTAGAAACAGTCTACAACAACATGCTCCGAGCTGTTTCTGGAGCATTCTGCACATCACCCATTGAGGCACTATGTGTAGAAAATGGAGTACTTCCGTTCACTTCCCTTGCAGCAATTACATGGGCAAGAAAGGCAACCTGGATTGCGGAAAGGAGTAGAGTAAGCGAAAATTTCCTTCTGAACAGAGCGAATAGAATGCTGCAGGAAATTACTTACCATCGACTACCACCAATACTCAAATTGTCATCAGAAACAACGAGGAACTGGTACGAGAAGCCACCATATATCGACTGGACTATAAAACGTCATTTCAAATCCGGTGGAAATAGTAGACAAGCAGTTGCCTTGTTCACCTCACTGAAAAAAAACAAGTACCTACATAAAGCAGAATGTTTCACTGATGGCTCCCTATCAGAAGGAAAAATAGGCATTGGAGTTTTTCACCCAGATATGGAAAACGTTTCGAGACAACTCCCAGAAAATTATTCAATTTTTTCCGCAGAAGCAACAGCCGTGCTTCTTGCTATGAATAACATCAACATACCAACCGCAATTTACACGGACTCAGCTAGTGTTCTTATGGCTTTGGAATCCGGAGTAAAGCATCCGATTATACAAAAAATCTATAAACATGTTAACTCAAAAAAAGTTACATTTATCTGGGTCCCAAGCCACGTAGGCATAACCGGGAATGAAGCAGCAGATCGTCTGGCAAACGCAGGGAGGGAAACCGAAATGCTGGAAACTGGAACACCGAAAGCAGACACCCTAAAATGGGTGAAATCGATTATTTCGAGACAACATTCATCAAAATGGAGAATCAACACAACAATCAAATTGAGAGAAGTGAAATCAGATACCGACAAGTGGAAAGACGTGGAAAACAAAAAAGACCAACGTATCCTGACAAGGCTAAGAATTGGCCACACGAAAATTACGCACGATTACCTGTTGAAGAAGGAAGAACCTCCAGTGTGCAGTACCTGCAATGTGGTGTTAACAGTGAAACACATTCTAATAGAATGTATAAAATACAACACACAAAGAAATGATTTACTACGAGAAACAACTTTACAATCAGTGCTACAAAATGAAAAAAACAAAGAAAAAAAAGTGCTAGAGTTTATAAGAAAAAGTGAACTCAGTGATTTAATCTGATATGTAAAATATGATACACGAAATGGGAGGGTGAAAACATCTGGTTAATCCCTCGATAAATAAAACATACAAAAAAAAAAAAAAAAAAAAAGATTTCAGATTCAGATTTCAGATTCAGATTTCAGATTCAGATTTCAGATTCAGATTTCAGATTCAGATTTCAGATTCAGATTTCAGATTCAGATTTCAGATTCAGATTTCAGATTCAGATTTCAGATTCAGATTTCAGATTCAGATTTCAGATTCAGATTTCAGATTCAGATTTCAGATTCAGATTTCAGATTCAGATTTCAGATTCAGATTTCAGATTTCGATTTCAGATTCAGATTCAATTTCAAATTTCAGATTCTAATTTCAGATTCCGATTCAAATTTCGATTTCTGATTAAAGTTTCTGATTAAAATTTCAGAATATTTGTTACTTGAATCATAGATTTTGTGTCTCCTGCAGTAGACACTGCTAAAAATAAAAGAAAAGAATCATGATAACATTCAAAACAAATGTATCACTGAAGAATTCTAAAATTCAGAAAATTCAGAAAAGAATCATGATTACATTCAAAACAAATGTATCACTGAAGAATTCTAATGATAAAATATCTAAAAAGATTCAAGAAGCTTATTTCAATTTGGAAAAATAATCTTTCTCTATTTTAAAATCAAAACATTTACTACGCAAAGAGGCATCAGCATCAGCACAATCAATCAACAAACCACGCGGCGAGACTACAGTTCCTCCTGCTTCTGGGTTGGGTGGTAGATTTGGTGAGCGACAAAAAGAGAGCTACAGGATTTGTTTCTCCCGCAGCTACGTGAGGGGTGCGAGATTTGTACACCAACCTGTTGAAAACGTGGACCAAACTGGTTGAAATCTGGCAGCTTTCAGTAAATTCGAAAAAAGTTGCTACAAATTTTCAAAACACCACACAAAATGTATGTCAATCGAAAGAGGAGATTCTAATGAATCTCTAGGTATATAAAAAGTGACCAATTTGAGTTCAAATTTTAGAGAAATCACGCTAACAAAATCGCGTAAACCCTGACTTTTTTGAAGTAAGAATTTTTTCTACCGGAAGTTCCGGGATAGCGGCCAAAACTTCCTTTGGACCACCAAAAATTTATACATCCATGGAAAGATTAATTCTTGACAATTCCAAATATTATAAAATCAGCGCAATATTTGGAACCTGTCTCAAGTTATAAGCATTCCAAAAAGAGCTTTTTTTCGGGACTTTTTTCATTCGGAATCAGCTACTGATGATTTCGTAAAATATTTCGACTTTATTTTTCAATATTTAGAAACTAGAATAAATTATCTATACAATGAATTAAAATTCATCGAAATCGGTCAATATTTGCGGCCAGGGGAACTTACGCAAACTCTCGGGTCATATAGACCCGAACAGCCTAATTACGGATTTTTTTGAGGGAGCACTTCCGGTGGTCACAGGAAGTTGCCTAGTACTACAGATTGTGTATTTCGTGATTCCCCAGGGAGGTTTTTAAAATCAAATTTTTGCGATTTTTTCTCGAAGAGTTATGATGATTTGAATGTGCGCTTCGGGTCATATTGACCCGAACGACTTTGGAAGGTTAATTAAACTGTCTTATATTATAACCCACTTTTTAAGACTCAATTATTAGAAACATACACTGATTAAAGTTTTCTTGATTTTTCAAGTTTTTTTTTAAACAAATTTTAAATATATTTATTACTACAAAATCGTTTTATACGTGGTATAAAACCCGCTGTTAACATGTAGGACTTAAATAAAATACTTTCTCTCAAATTCTCGAGAACCGTAAAATTTAAACGTACTTGTGGCAAAAACCAGGAAAAAAGAAATCATGTAAGAAAAAACTGAACAAAATCATTCCGCGTTGAAAAAGAATCTTAGTGTACTTTCTAATGGATAACTTTGGCTGATTTTTGGCTATACAATTTAGCTGTTTTTAAAAGTTTCCCAAATGTCCCGCTTTTTTCGGCTGAGTCCCGCTTTTTTATCGTGAAATGTCCCGCTTTTTTCTGAAAGTATCTGGCAAGCCTACTTTATAGTAGTAGGCCCATGCCAAACAATAATTTGGTGTGTGATAATAATGCTTCTAAATAAATCTTAACATCTCATTTTCACCAATTTTCATTTCTTCTTACTTCTTCTGTTCTATCTACCCTATCTATCTATAAAAAAAATTCATAATCATAAGGTGTCCTTAACTCCTTACTAACAAGAACATCACTTTTCACCGATATAGCCGATAAATTAAGTAACGAACATAAATCACGGTGATCAGTATCTTCATAATAAATTTTATAACCTTACCTCAATAAAATTGTAAAACGGATGTCCAATTTTTTTGTAAATGTGTTAGCAGATCTAAACGGGACAGTCGTTAAATCCATTTGTGACGGTCGCTCTCCAAGAAGAAAATGCCCCGTTTATAGCATCCAAAAACAATCTGACTTCGTTATTTGATTTTTTTTTTAAATATAGGTAGATACTCCGTCAACTATGAGTTCTTTAAAGAATTTAGTTTATTTTCAATACTCTCTTCCTCCATTTACATCTAACATCATCTGGTCACCTTTTTCAAGTTACCACTTAACGATACACCCTACCTCAATGTTTCTAACCAGATTCGTTCTGATAATTTCAAAGGAAGTAACACTCTCATTTCCATGAATTTCAGATTAACAACCCAGCCCCACTCAATTGCCGCCACGAAGGCGCGGTTGGTGCACATTAAAGCTTCAACTCTACAGCAAAAGAGCTCCAGTCAGCCTCATTTGCCACCCCTGAAAAAAAAAATTAAAACCGACCGAGACGCAAGGCATCCATAATGGAAGGTGAGGTTAGCGTACTACTCGTGATAACGGTGATAATCGGTACGGTGCTGATGACATCGCTGCTTGCCTGCTACATCTGCGTCTTCCGTCAGCTCTGCTGCTCCACCGATATGGATCTGGATCGCAGCTACAGCCAGCGGAGCTCCAAACGCACCTACACGCTGCGAGACAGCACCAATATGGCGGAAATTACCAACATCACCAGCCAGCAGACGGAAATCGAAAAAGTCTAGCCGAGGCCGGGCGAAGCAATAACTTCGCTCTAGCCTGCAGCAAATGGAAGGGAATGAATCTCCTCAATATTTACATCTTTGTACCTACCAAAGTTTTTTTTTCCCTAACATTATTGGCGGAGAATTCATGTACTTTTTGACAATTTAATCAACAAAAAATACTCTGTTAACCTATATATTACTGAAAACCTTCGAATGTACTCAACGTGATATTATTTTACACTAACTGTAAGGTCGATAGATATACACACTTCGAACTCAATTGTATACATCAATGTAAATAATGTGTTGTCAGGTTTCACAATGACAAATAAATCTTGCGATTGGGAAGGAAAAATAACTTACTTTTTTATTCGAAACAGTCCTGAAGAAAAATTACAGAACAGCGAAGTTACTGGTAACCCGGGGGGATAGAATGCTTCGGCCAACTATCGTTACTAGATTCTTTTACAAAGATAGGTATACCTTTCTTCAAATATGTGGCAAATGTAACTAAACATCGTTAACTCAGTCGTGCCGGTAACCTGCTCGTGAGCGTCATGCGGTATTTTGGATGTGAAACTTATTGCGCTAACATTATTCTTGAAACAAATGCAAAAAGAATGTGCGAACTCTTTTTGAACGATGTAAATCTTGTTGCAAATAGTAAAATTTCTAGGTTTCGTTGACGCCTAGATAGATTTATAATTTTTGTTTGATGCTGTTTTGGAAGCATCGGAATAAAATTAGCTCTACAAAGCTCTACAATTACTTACTTAATAATCCCTCGCCGATCCTCCGGTGCATACGACCTCCACCCACTGTTGACGATCCGGAGCCAGCGTCTTCACGTGGTCCCAGTCATGCTTTTCGTCGATAGTTCGGATTCCAGCGGCTAGGCTTCGCCACCACGAGCTCTACAATTCCTATCAAATAATTCGGGATACTTCAAATTTAAAATTAATCGTACAATTTGTTTTTTTTTTCTTTAAAATATGTACCAAATCATCATTACATGTAACATTATTACATTAAATTAGGTGTTCAGTTCAATGTTGAACTGTCCAGAGCCCTATAGTTTACTAATCACTAAAATTCATTTATTAAACTTCAATTTCCTGCATCGATTTGCCTCTGAAGTTGGAGATGATGTTGTTGGCCATCTCTTCGATAGATTCAATGCCCACAATCCGATGAAGATCTTCGGTGCTGTGCCAAGGTGGAAGCCGCAAAATCATTTTCAGAACCTTGTTCTCAATCCTCTGGATGGCTTTTTTCCTCGTCGCACAGCAGCTAGACCAAATCGGAACTGCATACATTATCGCTGGTCGGAAAACCTGCTTATAAATAAGCATCTTATTCTTCAGGCACAGTCGGGATTTCCCGTTGATGAGAGAATAAAGAGATTTAGTGTAATTATTACATTTAGACTGAATATCTTCAATGTGATTTTTAAAAGTAAGATTCAGATCAAGTGTGAGCCCCAAGTACTTCACGTGATCAGACCATTCTAATGAAACTCCATTAAAAGTTATGGAATGATTTTCATTAGGTCTTAAAAGCGTTGAGTGTGTGTTAACGTAAGATTTAGTAGACAATTAAACTATATGCAAAAAAAGGCCATTTCATACATGTAACTGCATTTTCGGTGTGATGCTTAACACATCACTTGACGGTAACCACGCAAAAACGCAAATTCTAGATGCCCATACATTAAAATGAAACTTAACTATGCTACCAGACAATATCGAATCTACAACCGATTATGCTATAGCCGTTATGTAAATCGTACTCAAAGTGAGCTTCGTCGGAACCCGAAAAAGTTTTGGAATTTCGTGAACAACAAACGGAAGGAATCCGGTCTACCTGCGGAGGTACGCTTAGATGACAGAGTTGCTAAATCACCTGCTGACAAATGTGCTCTTTTTGCAAAGCATTTTTCCAGTGTATTTTCAAATCAATCGCCAACTGGAGATCAAATTAGCGCAGCTGTCACACGATTGCCCACCGATGTTTTAAATCTCGACGTGTTTGTTGTTACCGAGGAAATGGTTTTCGATGCTATAAAAAATTTGAAATATTCTACATCAGCTGGACAGGATGGAATTCCTGCGTGTGTGTTAAAAAAGTGTTGCACTTTACTTGTAAAGCCCCTTACTTGTATTTTCAATAAGTCCTTACAACAACAGCAGTTTCCTGCCTCCTGGAAAAGATCCTTCATGAGCCCAATCTTTAAGAAAGGTGATAAGCAAGAGGTGCGCAATTATCGAGGTGTCACATCGCTAGCTGCCTGCTCGAAGGTCTTAGAGAGAATTGTAAACGATGTAATGTTTTCAGCTTGCCGGAACTGGATTTCGGACAATCAACACGGTTTTTTCCCGAAACGCTCGGTTACATCAAACCTGGCAGTATTTACATCATTCTGCATATCCAATATGGATTGTGGCAAACAAGTCGACGCAATTTATACGGACATCACTGCGGCATTTGATTCAGTTAATCACTTGATTTTACTTTCAAAATTAAAACGCCTGGGATTATCTGAGAGATTATGCGCCTGGATCAGAAGCTACTTAACTAATCGTCGTCTCGCTGTAAAAATCGGATCTTCTGAATCTCCCGATTTCATTCCGACTTCAGGGGTACCACAAGGAAGTAATTTGGGCCCTTTATTGTTCACCCTGTTCTGTAATGATATTAACATGCTGCTTGTTGGATGCGGAGTACTCATGTACGCGGACGATTTGAAATTTTTTTTGGTCATTAACAGCTTGGCAGATTGTCAGATATTACAGCAATTCCTCGATACGGTTGTAAATTGGTGTGCTGTTAACTTACTGGCCTTAAGCGTCTCTAAGTGCTGTATCATAACATTTGGGCGCAAGAAACTTCCATTTTTGTACAACTACAATATCCAGGGCGAATTCCTACATCGTGTTGATCAAATTAAGGACCTTGGCGTTGTTTTGGATAGTCATATGACATTTAAGCGTCACTACTGTGCTACACTTGAAAAGGCTAACCGAATGCTGGGATTTGTCATACGTCTGAGTAAAGAATTTACAGATCCTATTTGCCTACGAGCTCTGTATTGTTGCCTGGTCCGTTCAATACTAGAATCTGCAAATCTTGTGTGGTGGCCATTTGAAGCTACATGGGTAGCGCGTTTTGAAGCGGTTCAACGGAAATTCGTTCGTTATGCTCTGCGTGATCTACCGTGGGATAATCCTCGAAACCTGCCACCTTATGCACAACGTTGCGCTTTGCTTGGCCTTCACACGCTGTCGGATCGCCATTCCATCGGTCAATCACTATTTGTAGCGAAAATTCTCAGAAACGAAATCGACTGTTCTTGGATACTCTCCCGCTGTAATATTTATGCCCCAGAAAGAGCTCTGCGAAACCGTGACTGGCTTTCACTGGAATCGAGAAATACACGCTATGGCAGCAACGACCCCTTACGTTCCGCAAAAATTAGCTTCTTACGCCATTATGCTCTCTTTGACTTTAATGTCTCAACTGCAACATTTAAACGCTTGATCGAATCTAACATAAGTGACCAGTTAAGAAGCTAGAAATCTCAAAATGTAAGTTTAGATAGACCTAGATTTAAGTAAACCATTAAGACGCTTACGTCAGATGGTCTTTTTTATAAACAATAAACAATAAACAATAAACAACTGTAAGTGTTTGTGAATCGTTGCCTGTAGAATATCATCCGCGCATGGTGACCTGGCAACTGGATTTCAAACGCAGAACTACATCGCCGGTGTCATCAAAATGCGCTAGAAATCGAGATTCGGGAACGAAAGTGGAGATGGGTTGGGTGGGCACATACTGCGAAGAGATGAGAACGAGATTTTCAGAGTGGCACATGAATTGAATCCAGATGGGCATCGAAAAAGGGGCAGGCCCAGAAGCTCGTGGCGGCGTAAATATTACATTGAATTCTTGAAAAACTGTTTTAATTCGAAGGTTGTGTAATTTTAGTGTACAAAATAAATCATTTCCAGCAGTTAAAGAATGGTCTAAGAGATTGGTTAAGGATCTTTAGATTACGCATAGTTTCATTTCATCAAGGATTTTCTTAGCATGCTTCCGACAATACTGCCCTTTTGAAACGTATGGTACGTACAGGTGAACCAAATCGAAAAGCGCAAAATTAAATTAAAACAAAGTTGATATTTGGGGTCTGGCCCTTGCTTATATCCATACAATTGAACTAAAGTAAATCGAATGGAAAATTTCATTATAAACTTGCGGTAAACAGATCATTGCATTGCTGGCCTGTTGGTGATGGATGCTGTGCTGGTTTGTTTCGATATGGACAAACAGATTCACCAGCCAGGATTGACTGTTAATCATCCGAACATGCATCCTATCACGAGTAGGTATATTTGTTTTATTTTTTTCGCATACAGTATCGAGCCCGATTTAGTCATTGCTATGTTTGTTATATTTCGAGAGAAAACAACTGCATTTATATAAGCGCTATAATGATAACAAAGCTCGAAAAAAGCTCTTACAAGTTTGTAAAAATAGGACGATAATATCTATTCTCTATATTGCTATGGAAACATTCGTCTGTGCTTTTAATCCAATTTTCATGTAACGTCATGATTGAAAAACGAAACGAAAATGTGAATTAGACGATTAACCACGATTTACTGAAACTCAAATTGGAATTGAGATTTGTAATAAGCGTTCTTGCCATTTGAAGTTAGGTTTGTGTACCATGATGATTTCATAAGTATTGAAACGTTTGAAATTATCGATACAATGCATATTGTCAACAATCAATAGCCTAAATTTTGGTAAAAAAAACTATGTATTGAGTGAAATTTAAGGCATTAATTTAAAAATTATAAAAAATTGAAAAGGCCAAAATTTCGTAAAACTATCAAAGTCAAAAATATTTGAAAAACTTCAAATTTCGCTAGATAGCGTATGAGTTAAATCCTTGAAAAATTTTTATAAAACCAATTGTCAGATTAATAAGTAATGGTTTTGGTTTTCTTGGAAACATTAATTTAAAAAAAAACTGTAAGATTTAAAATACATTTTCGGCATAAATATTTTTTCCGAAACGAAACGTCACTCCCAGACGCAAAATTGTTCCTCAACCTTTACGCACAGACCACAAAAGATTGACATCAACAGATGGCAGGAAAATTTACCTTTTGGGAAAGTCTTTTTTTCGTAATTAAGGTTTCTGTGTCGGTCGACCGACATCGCATTTTGGCAATGATGCTTCTCTGTATCATGTCCTGGCCAGTGCTCACTAAAGCGTCTCCACGAAACACGGTTCGGTCGTACCGGAAAGGTAAGTAGCTAATTTGTGAGACTTACCCAGTGAATGAATTGTCTTCTGGCAATTTGTGAAACCTATCTCAAACGGATCGTGAATTGAAAAGGATGGGGCTCGGTTTGGTGGCTTTCTATTGAACAGAAGAGGTCAAAGGATCCGAACGTGACTTTTCATTAAGATAGTGGTTGAGGTACATCGCCTAACAAAGTTAAAGTATACTTGTTGGCTAAGCTGGGAACTGTTAAAGAATAATCGAAGTTTAACTTTTTGAGGAATTAGGATTTTTATTTATATCATTTGAAAGCTGAATTCTCTACTTTCTCTTACCAAATGAGACACTGGAGACACTGAGATTCTCTCGTGTTTCCAACAACAACAAGAGACACCAAAGTTCGTATCAAATCATGTATCGCAGTTTAAGTTGCCTAGTGTGGAGTGGACTAGGTTTTAAATCTCCCGACTTGTATGGGGGACCTACTGTTCCTCTAAGCATCCAGGATGTGTATACAGACATGTCTCAGCATCCAAAATCACAGATCAAGTTGCATACTGTATACAGGCTTAACGTTTGTAGGTTGATTTTTTTTCCTATCCATGTGATTGACATTTGGGTTCGTCAAATAGAAACAACTTTTTTAAGATAGCCAGGAAATCCATGGCAACCAACTCAAATCGTATGCCTACACAGAAAAAAATTTAGACTTTTACGTGTACCTGAAAATGGTTCCCTTTAAAATAATACAACCTGTAATTTGAAAAACACGTAATTTTAAATTAATTCGCTGAGAAACAAATAAACACTCATTTAAAATTATAGCAAATGTCCTGTAACAAAAAGGAGCATGACATTTCCCGTAATTCTACAAGTCGAAAAAAAATTACGTGTCTAAGAATTACAATGTCGAATAATTTTCAATTGTACATTTTAAAATTCCAGCCCGCATGGCATCCCAGTTACGCACCAAAAGAAAACGTCAAAAGTAAACAAAAAACGCGCAGATATTTTTGTCTTTGTTTTTACTAGCTGTTCGGAAGTGTTTTCGGTGTATCGGGTGAATAAAATCGGTAATCTCCAGCGGAAACCCTCCGCGGGATCCACGACGTTGGCCCAAAAAGTTAAAGGAAAGGTATGGGAACGAAGAAGAAGGGAAACATTCGTCCAAAATTTGTTGTCAGTTTCCCATTCAGCACCCGGATCAACTAAAAAAATCACCATCTCCAGCAGCAAGAAAAATTCCATCCATTCAAGCGGTGGCTGAACTAAAGGTTTGCTTACTTTATTTTATTAGTTTAAATTGTCTTCCCTTTCTCTACTCAGCGCCGAGTATTGACTCCCGGACACAAAATTGTTAACCTAAGAATCCTTCCACAAGCAGGAAGAAGAACACGGCCAGTTCCGACTATATCATTCGGAACTACGACAATTTGTTAGTCATTGTTAAGGATGAGGTGGCCAATAGTATGCTCTCGGGAGGCTCAGGTGCTGCCGCTGCCGAGAAGACAGCAAAGGAACTGAATTCAGCGGTTGTGGTATTGGTGCTGGCATCAGTGGAACACTGGAAGAGGACACCAAGTTGTTCGGACTGAATGTAAGCATGTCGCAACTTCGAAAAGGTGTCGCATAGTTCCCACCTCCACTTCCGTCCATCCTTTTAACGTTGAGACATACGACTTTTTAAGGTATGTAACCATTCTGAGTTGGATTTGAGTGAATTCTTTTTCGTTTCTATTAAATTGATTTTTTTTATCCTTAAGACATAAAATTAAAACGCTAATATTCTAATATTTAAAATTTCTTTAAAAACGGTCAGCATTGTCATTCGTATTGTTGTATTTTTTCATTATGCCAAAACAAATAGATAAGCGTTGTTTTACTTATATTTCATATTCATATTATTTATAGGAAACAAAGTGGATTGGAGCTAGAAAAGTACGTTAGTGAAACGACGATCCCTGAACCGATAATTTCTAAGGTAAACCGAAACCGGTTGAGATGAACAGAAATGGTAGAAACCGTCTGATGAATAATTGGAACGTTTCATGGATTCCAAGGAGAAACTGAATCTCATTAAGGTAATATAACTTTAAAGCCGAAATTAATTTATAAAAATTAATATTCAAAATCATATGCGAAATTTTTCAATATATTTTCTACACTATAAGTTTCAACATTTATGATTGAGGTCCTCAGAATCAGAGGGAGACAAGTGCCAAGACCATGCATTGATTTATTACCAACCGATTCTTATCTTAATTACCATCTGGTGCAAAACTCAGATTTTTTTTTAAATTTAACACTTTTTTATTGAATTAAAACTGCTCAAATTAAAAAAAAATTAAACATCGAGCGTGTTTTCTCCAAACTTTCATTTGGGTACTTATCTCCCTCTTTTTCTGATTTAAGATAAGAATTCAAAATTTAATAAGTTATTAATATTATCTCTGAAGTAGGTTTGATGGCAGAAAACTTGAGGGGTGCCTAAATGATAGTTTTGAGAAAACGCGCTTCAAAGTTGTAAAGATGCTCGATTTTTCATATATTTCAAGAATTCGAGCAATTTTATTTCAATCAAAAAAGTGTTTGAAAAAATTATAAAATATCTGAGTTCTGTACATTGAAGCATGAAAAGTTGTTAGGAATACTTAACTCAAAATTTATGATCTTAGAACTCGCACCTTTCTGTTCCTGAGGGCCTCAATTGAAATCTTTTGGAGAGTTCAGGTTGCATTGAGCATTTAAATTCTAATCCTTTTTTTCTAATTGAGTAAATTAAATAGGTACTCCTTTTTTTTAAATTGGGGCCCTCAGGATCAGAGGTGTGCAAGCATGCTAAGTTCCAAAATTATAAATTTTGAGTTGATTCTTCATGTTTCATTGTGCATCTGGTGCATAACTCGTTTTTTAAATAATTTTTTGAACACTTCTTTGATTGAATTGAAATTGCTCGAATAAGACGAATATATGAAAATTGAGCACCTTCACAACTTTGTAGCGCGTTTTCTCGGAACTATCATTCAGGCACTTGCACCCCTCTGATCCCAAGAACTCAATTAACCATGCACTTGGTTACTGCTTAAATAGATAGATTAGTTAATATAGATCAATGCCTGAAAAGGAAAATTGATGGCATTTTTCTTATGTTTGATCGCTTTTAATATTGAACTATTGAGGTAAGAGTTTAAAAACAAGGTTGATTAACAAATCTGATTAGTAATTTGGAATGAATTTATGTCGGTCAGTTATATGACACGCTCCTCATTCGCTTCATTAATATTGAATAGTCTCGCTTAGAAGTTGAGTATGAAGAACAGCATTGCAATTAAAAATAAGTTTCGCCACCTTAGTCCTTTTTTTGTTTTTGATATCTGTTATCAAATAACAATTGACCTGAAGATCGCCTGAAATAATGACCTCTTAAATAATTAACAAAAAAATAAAATTTGAATTTTTCTTGTTTTCACTAGGTAACATTCATGTGTAAATTTCTTCCAGGAACAGCAAGATTGCCCCTGTCAAGCTGACCGTTCGAAATCGAAAACTGAACTTTGGGCCGCAGAATCCAGCAGCTCACGGTGTGCTTCGATTGGTGCTGTTGCTGGGTGGGGTAAACCCGTGGAACCGGAAACTCATCGAGTACGAAACGGACATTCTGGCCTTGTCGTATTTCAATCATCTGGATTTCGTCTCGATGATATAAAATGAGCAATGCTCCCCGTTGGTCGTTGAACATCGATATCCCGTTACCGGTCAGTTATATTCTTGTAATGTTTTGAATGACCCCTCATTTTAAGCCACATCATGGTCGTAGCAAGAGTTTCCTGGCTTTTCGAGGAACGTGAAAAGAAATTTAATTCTATGAACGTTTAGGTCATCTTCATTGGACTCATATCCGACCGGGTAGTGTAGCGCAGGGTATGTCGTCGGATTTACTCGATGAGACCTATCATCCAAATTTTCTGAACGTTTGGATGAAGATGTGCTGCAACAGATGTGGGAATCGTTACGCCAGTTAAGGTTATGGTGAAATCATGATCATTAGTCTTATATCAAAGTTGTATGTTGATAAATAAAGTCATTAAATAATATTTTGTAGCTTTTATTTCTACCGAAAAAAAATATACATTTAATATTTTTAAAGTTAGAAAATTGAGCCTGAACAATTCAGTGAATTGAAGTTTTACAGTCCTGTAATTTTCAGACAGCCGGTAAAATAATTTTTCACTGAAAAATAAAGGTCATGTAATTTTTTCCCGGCCTGTAAAATTACTGTAAAAGTCCTGCTCCTTTTTGTTACAGGATATTTACTTTAATTTTACAGAAAATAATTTTTGCTGTGTACCTCATAACTACCTACCTACCTGAGATAAAAGACCTCCACTGCTGGTGATCTGAAGCCAGCTTCTTTACTTGCTGCCAGCCAAGGCTTTCGTCAAATGTGCGGATTTCAGTAGCTAGACTACGCCGCCATGAGCTTCTGGGCCTTCGATGCCCATCTGGATTCCAGTCAAGCGCCTCTTTGCAAATCTCGTGTTCATCTTTTCTTACGTTCTTTTCTTACGTTCCCGAATCTCAATTTTCTTTTGATAACCGCGGCCAGGTTGCCAGGTCACCAAGGGCGGATGTGCTCCTAGTTTCGCACCCGTACAACAATACGAATTTGCCGTAGGAGTAGAAGATTCGGATTTTTGTTCTTAGAGAGATCTGGCGTGAGCGCCAGACGTTCCGAAGACTCGCAAACGCAAATCGGGCATTTCTGATCCGGGTTTCGATGTCTTTCTTGGTACCACCATCGAGTGTAATCTGGCCGCCAAAATACTGGAAGTACTCCACTTTCTCTGTTGCCCAGCTACCACGAAGTTGGAAGGATCCCAGTGAACATTTTGGTCTGTATATTTCAGTTGTTTCTGAGATAAACACACTTTTGTACAATCTGAAAAAGTTGTATAGAATATTCTATATGAGCCTGTACGTACCAAAGTGGAGGCAATATACGGACCAAATTTTGCTCACCTTGAAAATATAAAACTTTGTAATGCGTTTTCAACAATTTGATAGCAACTTTGCTTTGCATAAAATCTTAGGATTGTACAACTCACAACTTTCTGTTGCCTGCCTTACAATTTGATTACAATTTCCTTTTGCAGGTAGCCTGAGGTTTTTACAACTTTCTTCGCCATTTAATACAATTTATTGTTACTGTATCCTAATACAATTATATTTTTTCTTTATTATGATTTTACTATGAATCACCGTGAACATTAATACAATAGAATTTAATGTTTACTGCGGAAAAAAAATTGAACCATATACAACTTTATGTGTCTCTTTTTCCTCAGTCTCGAACTCACAACGTTCCGATCCCTGTCCTTCGATGCTTCCTCGGCGCCATTTCATGTTGATACAAACAAGCAAATTTGTTCATGTACAGTTGAGAGTTCCGTTTAAAAATCAGTTGATCGTATAAAGTACCACTGACTGCATCATTTCGGACTCCAAATCTATTTATAGATGCCGTTTTTTTATATACAACTTTAACCTATCTCATGGACGATTCGATTACAATCAATAATTGTATTCAGCGCTGTGCAATCTTAGCTAGCTATTAAGTGTAATGTTAAACAATTCGACAATCTGCAGATTGTTTAAATTCCATTATAAGATGTTCTTACAATTACTGTACGACCTTTCATGGAAATAATATGTCATCATAGATCGCAAGCATGAAAGATTGCTTAATTTTACAGTGGGATATAATATTGAGCTTTACACAATTCTACTGCAATTCAAAACAACTTTAGTGATCTTTCTATACGATTAACAAAATATTTTCGTATATAATGAACTATACAAACCATAAACGATAGAATATAACTTGGTTTAGCTACAACATGATGTTTATACAATTCCAATCTAAACTGAATGCTTATATAATCTACAATGAACATATCTGGAATCATTTATCACCGAACCGGATTTTTTTAAGCGTCGCCTGTGTTTTTGTAAACGTCGACTGTATGTGCCACTTTTTTTTTATTTTTATAATTTTTTTCTAAATTAAAACTGCCTTCATTTTTGCAACAAAATTCGTCCAGGATTTCCAATTTTTGGAATTGTTGACATAAGATGATTACGATATTACTAAGCAAAGGAATTGCATTATTTACAATTATTTACCGGTTAAGTTTATCTCAATAAGCAACTTTGAATGACATGTGTGAATAAATTGTTTAAATTCCATTATACGATTTTCTCACAATTACTGTACGACCTTTCATGGAAATAATATGTCATCATAGATCGCAAGCATGAAAGATTGCTTATTTTTACAGTGGGATATAATATTGAGCTTTACCCAATTCTACTGCAATTCAAAACAACTTTATTGATCTTTCTATACGATTAACAAAATGTTATTGTTCGTGATGAACTATACAAACCATGAACGATAAAATATAACTTGGTTTAGCTACAACATGATGTTTATACAATTCCAATCTAAACTGGATGCTTATACAATCTACAATGAACACTGCTTTACGATTTCTGGTTAGCTGGGATTTTCTTTATTGATTTCCATTGACTTGGTCTTTCCGATATTGACTTTGGGGCTGTTCACTAATTACGTAAGCACATAGGGGGGTGGGGGGATTAAATTTGCTTACGATCTCTTACTAGGGGGGTAGGGGGGGTTTCCAAAAATCTTACGTAAGAAATATTACCTTAAAAAATCATCACAGCCACAGCCATACGAAACCATATTACTCAGGTTTTTTTACTCCCTACCTATTAGTTGGTTAATTTTGATGTTATGTTATTTATCTGTTAATGTCTTTGAATTCTCGAAAAAATTGCATGTTCCATAAAATTTATTAAGAACCAATTCAAACCATTATATTTTGAAAATAACTTCATCCAGAAAAAATCTTTAAAAATACATATAAGGCGCTTTAAATATTGAATTTGAAGACAGTATTTACAGTGATAGACACTATCAACTCTAAATTTTACAAAAGATTTACCAAAAAATCCTAAAACTTTATCGCTTACCGCTGGATAAGTCTGAGTTTTTAGGTTAGTTGACAACGTGATAGTTGTTAAAAATTTTTGCCCCATCTCTAGTAGTATAAAATGATTTTTTTTAATTTTTTATGATTTTCAGGTAAAAAAATACCTTGTGCTAACCTGATCTCTCATTTTAAAATAAGTAAGATCTTACTAGGGGGGGGGGGGGGGGGGGGGAAGAGGGGTTTTGAAAAATCTTACTTTGTCTTACCAGGGGGGGAGGGAGGGATGAAAATTTCCAAAATCGTGCTTACGTAATTAGTGAACGTCCCCTTTGAGACTTGCATCGATGGGGAACCTAAAATTTTTAACAAAAATATGCTCATACCCTTATGTTCTTAGTTTTTTCATATCCCTTCGCGTGGAAATGGAAGTTTTGATGAAACATCAATAAGTCAGACAAATGCAACTAATTTACGATTCATAGCTTGTGGGGAATCGTGGGCCTCATTTTGTAGAGTATCTTGGGCCACCTATATTTTGATGATTTTATACACATTCAAAACTTAAAATACTTTTCTATCTGTAAAGTTTTCTTATGCCAAATGAAGAGTTATGAAAAATATTTTGACAATTTTTTCCAATGCGATAGAGACGAACTTAAATCCTATACAAGGATTTTACACAACTCTCTTTTTTATTTCCTCATTTGAAATTGCTTTGAAATAACTAAATGAATTATAAAATTTCTGTTTTGATACAACTCATAAATTTTGCACATTATCTAGTCAATTTAGATTTGGTGGCCCACGATTCCCCACCATTTTTCAAACTCAGAAAGAAAATACTTTTTTTAAAACAGAGATACCTTAAAAATGTAGAAAACCTTCTTTCCATTTTTTCTTTTTATCTTTTATGAAAACGAAGTTATGAAGCAAAGAAAAAAAAGTGACCCGTGATACCCCACACTCCCCTATACAAATTTGAAATCAATACTCCCGAAGCATCAGGAAATAAATGCGAATAAAAATTCAAGAAAAAAAACAGAATTCAAAGCTGCGGACATCTGAATTAGTGCACATAAATAGAATACATAAAATAAAACACCATATTAAAAAAGAAATTAAATTCTAATTTTATAATAAATTTCAGAACAGGTAAAAAATTTACTATGTTTAAAATTGATTAGCAAAATGTAAATAATTGCCAATTATATTTATCTTAATTCACATTTCATTCCTTATTTTCAATGGAAGGGTAAATTGAAAAACTGTTAATCATGATTTGAATTATGAATTCTAGATGAAAACAAAACAAAAAATCAATTATGTTCTTAAAGGAATTTATTTTAAAAAAAACTACATAGTTCGATTGTTTAATTTTCCATCAAGTGTGCCAGTGATCAAAGTCAAACATAAAATATTTTATTCTATTCAAATTCTACCAGTTACCAAAATAAAAGGCTAGAAAAAATCATTTATTAAGTAAACAATAATAACTTAATATATTCATAATACAAAATGTTTAATGCATCATTCTTACACTTACAAAGGACACGTTGGGAAATGGGTGATATTTTGAATGATTAAAAAGATCATTCTGATAAACTGATAAAAATAAGGAATTCCATGTTTAGTTGTAAACATTGAAAGTAAATACTAATTTAGTCAAAATTTAGCTTGAAGGTTGTTTTTTCGAATCATTTTGCGAACTTTTCATCATGATCGCTTAAGAAAAATTGATTCAAATTAATAAAAATAACTGTAACATTTATAAATTTCAATGCGCAAGTACAGTTCAAAATTGCAAGTTGTAAATATTTTGTCTCCGTCAATTTCAATAGTGAGTCCTGGGAAGGACAAAAGGTAGAAACTGTTTTGTAGTAATTTTGGCTATTTTTTGCTCTTGCTTTGCTGGGTGTTAAATGTTAATATTAAGTTGTCCACGTCTTTATTCAGTCTGTGAAGCCTAAATCGGCTAAGACGGTGTATGTCTTCTAAAAAAAAATTGAAGTTTTTTTTTGTAAATTCTTTATTTGTATTGTAGTTAAATTATACAGTTTTTAAATATTTGAAAAGATATCATTCCAAATATTTCTAATATTGGAAATTTGTTAAAGTCTGCAAAAAGATTTTATTTTTGCTTCAAAAAATATCTTAAAATCTCTTTGGTATACAACTTTCGTTAAGATTTCCGTATTTTATGGAATGGGAAAAAGTAAACTTTAAAAACTTCTATAAAATAAATTTTTGCTAATGTCAACATTATTTGCGGCCTCAGGGAAAGTTGATAAATGATCCAAAACCTTCATTTTAAATTTTTGCGTAATATTTTGAAGTTATGTAAAAAAACTTTAGAAATTCCTTTGATAATTTTCACTTAATTTTAATACATATTTCAAAAACAAAAATTGATAGAACAAAAATAAATAACATATTTAATTTCAGGGCACCAAAATTGATCAAATTAGACCCTAACAAGAAACGAAAATTAAAATTGAGGCTGAAATTAACTTCTTAACGAATATTTCACATCAGCATAAAATTTCTGACGATTTTTTTTAACGTTCAAAGCGATTAGTAACTAAGTGTTGGATACTAGGTTTCAGATTTTTTTTTTGCTTATTCTATTGACTATTGGAGCAGTAAGCACCTGCAGTTGTTGATGTGTAAAATCAGAACAGACCCTGTTCGCATTTGGCAACATTCGATTTTGGCGAACGGTTTTTTGGTGCGACATTACCATTTAGTTTTCGCTATAACAGGACCAACAAAATTTAGACAAATACCATAAATTTTACGTTCTTGAATGTTGATAAAATTTAGGAAAAAAAACAAAAAATTCAAAAAAAAATTTAAATCACTAAAACATGACGAAAAACATAAAAAAAAATTAAAAAAAAACTGAAAACAAATACATACAAACAAAAGAATAGAAATGACAAAAATATCTATAAAAAAGGTGCAAAATGACAAAAATAATAAGTATGATAAAAATAGCACATATTCTATATATGTGTATAAAACATGATAAAAAATAACGTCAGTGTCGTAAAATGAAATGTCGTAGAGTACTTATATCGCTTCCATTTTTGGCAGGCATAAGCTTTTTTTTTAACTTCATATACGATGATTATTGTTAACATTGATAGATGTAATGTACTTGTTGGCTGGGCGGCAAAAGGAGTTGTCCATATTAAATGTTCATTGTTTTGCGATATGCGTTCAACGTGGCGCTAGAAGGTGTTATTCGACGA
Source organism: Uranotaenia lowii (assembly GCF_029784155.1). Taxonomy (NCBI): domain Eukaryota; kingdom Metazoa; phylum Arthropoda; class Insecta; order Diptera; family Culicidae; genus Uranotaenia; species Uranotaenia lowii. Next base: position 123,009,386 of record NC_073691.1, read on the forward strand.
GCGCACAGTGGTTCAAATCCCCAAAAAGCCGGAAAAAGCCCATTTTTCAAGTCAGCAACAACCAAATTTTTTGTATTGGAATCGAATCTCCAATATTCTAGGAACGTTGTGATGTATTCAGATATTTTTTAGGACCTTTTACAAACCTTCTATGAAACAAACATGAACGACAACTTTAACACAAGAATTAAAAATAGGATTTTTTATTCTTAGCCCAAAATAACTTAAAAAAGCATATATTTTTTTTTAAAATTATAAATGTTTATACCAAAGTGATGTATTATAATCTTATTTACAGTTTGGAGCTAAAAAAGTTCCTTAATATCATGAACTATAAAATTTCGCTTGATTGAAAACCCAAAATTAGATAATAAAAAAAATTCGATTTACCCTATTTATTTTTCGGAAGCAAAAATAAAGCTTGCGCTGCCGATCGCCGTGGTAAATTATACACCGTTGGATAGGTGGAAGTCTCATCAAAAACATATCTTAAAATCAGCTGCTAGTTTTTGCTATATTTTGGATACGATATCATTGAATGGAACGCTGTTTGGAATAAAAATGCAAAATTTAAAGTATTTAGACAGAGTGAACCAAACATTGTTTGCTTCGATACATATGCAAATTCACCTTAAAACATCAGTTTTAATATTTGTCCAACCAACCTATAGGAATTTAAGAGCCCATACTTAATTTTAACAAAAATATTCATAATTAATTGAAAAATATTCAGTTTCCCAGTATAAAGCTCAAAGCCCGTTTTAGCAATTATTGAAAAAAATAACAAATTTTGAAAAAAAAATCTTATTTATTATTTTTTCCAACTTTTTGCCTATAATCTTTAACAAAATAGCTTTTTAATAATTTTTTCCCACTTTTTTTTATTTTGAACCACTGTGGAGCGGTGGGCGAAATGCGGGGCACGATTTTCAACAGATCCAGTCAACTTATCTGCTTTGCCGATGACATTGATATAGTCGGCAGATCATCTGCAGCGGTGGAGGAGATCTACCGCAAACTGAAACGCGAAGCAGGAAGGATTGGGTTGATGATTAATACGTCCAAGACGAAGTACATGCTGGCCTGCGGATCCGAGACCGACCGAACCCGCTTGTCCAGTAATAACAAGGTCACGATCGCCGGCGACGAGCTGGAGATAGTTGAAGACTTTGTCTATCTCGGCTCACTGGTGACCGCAGACAATGACACCAGCCGTGAGATCCGGAGGCGAATTATCAGCGGAAGTCGTGCCTACTATGGACTCCACAAGCAACTGCGGTCGAGAAGACTTAGCCCTCGCACGAAGTGTAACCTGTATATGACGCTCATTAGACCGGTTGTTCTCTACGGGCACGAGACATGGATATTGCTCGAGGAGGACCTGCGTATATCGGAGTATTCGAGCGACGAGTGTTAAGAACCATCTTTGGCGGCGTACAGGAGAACGGAGTGTGGAGGCGAAGGATGAACCACGAGCTCGCGCGACTCTACGGCGAACTCAGTATCCAGAAGATGGTGAAAGCTGGCCGGATACGCTGGGCGGGACATGTTGCGAGAATGCCGGACGACTGTCCTGCAAAACAGGTGTTCGTTACGAATCCGGTAGGAACAAGACGAGCAGGGCGCAACGAGCGAGGTGGTTAGACCAAGTGGAGCGTGATCTGGCGAACGTGGGGTGCCCGAGGAATTGGAGAACGGTTGCCATGGACCGAGTGAACTTTAGGAATTATGTTCGTCAAGTTATGTCGTGAGACGGAATACTATGTAAATAAAAAATAAATAATGTTTTGCGATATTGACGTTGCAATACATCGGAACAAGATGAACATTGTCACACGCGAGTTTTCAGGCGTGGGCAATCGATTTCAGGTTTCAAATTTTGTGTAAGGAACTGGCCAAAGGGGTTGTCTATATTATTAGTCATTGTTTTTGCGATTTTAACGTATTTCTAAATTGGATTAAGATGAAAATTGACACATGAGAGTTTTTACAGACGGGCAATCAATTTCAGAAAATAAATTTTATGTAAAGAGCCGGAGAAAAGAGTCATCCAGATTAACTAGATGGTATTTTTTGCAATATTTTCGCTATTATACACCAAATTGAGATGAAAATTTGCACACGGGAGTTTCAAGGGACGGGCAAAAAAATTTTAGATATCAAATTTTGTGTAAAAGGCCAGTCAAAGGGGTCATGTTCACTGTTTGGATTGAGATGAAAATTGGCACGGCAATCGATACTCGAATAGAAAAACATCGTGAAACAATATGAATTTCATTTTTAGACTACCACGGATTTCACGGATGTCAAACTAAAATATATGAAAAAAAACGGTCACAATCTGTTAACGATGGATAGTTTCGGATTGAGGAATAATTCAGAATTGTTTTAGAAATCTTTATATTCTCACATTATTTTAGAATTTCATTATTTACACACACTCTGCGTCTTTCATAACTTTGGCAATTCAACTGTTTCAACATTGCCCATCACATTAGGGATTCATTTCCGCACTAGCTTAAAACGGCACCAAGAATGAATAGGGAAGACATTGCTGCAGTCAACAACATACAGTGGAATGTCTAGGGTAGCGGCACTTCTGCGCCAGGTGTGGCTATTAGCCGACAACATAATATTTTAAATTTGAAAATCTGGCTACTTAATTTCTAAGGTGATGACATTGATTTCATAATCCGTGAAGTTTAGTTTTTGATTTGTTTTTCTCGTGAGATCATCTTGTTGTCTCTTCTCGTTTGCAGATTCCGTTGTAGGCCGTTTTTTTTTATTTGTTGAGCCTATCTATATACATGTTAGCTTCAGTAAAAAATGGATTTCGTTTGTGTTTATTTTGCTATTTACACGGTTCTTTCTTTAACACGAATGACTGATGTAACTTAAAACTATATAAAAGCATCTATTGTGCTATTAAAACAGGATGAAACACAGATGAACACTATCACATGAAATTTGTTACACATAAATTAGTACGGATGTTGCTATCACTCAGCTTGAAGTTATCTTCTTAATCGTGGTATGATTGACATAATTATTGTCGCAAGGAGTGTTAGTGAGTAACGATCGAATGGAATCAGTATCGTACTGGCAGCGCTACATTTGAGCTCATGTTTAGGATAGAAATTAAGATTTGGTGATTCTTCGCTAGGCTTGCAACGATCTCCGCGTTGCTCGAATTCGAAATTACAAATCTCCTTGCAGGATGGACAAACTACATCACCTTTATGTAGCCATCCTCCGGCCATCAGTCGTACATTCAGTACTTGTCCAGCATAGAAACATTCGTATGAATAGTTGGCTATGATGATATGCAAACGACCTCTTTCGCACTTGTATCGGTAACATCCGGATCCCCAATGTTGCCACTCCCTTGTCTGCCGGCACGACCTTTCTTCCCACATGTGTTCGCTGTGATCGAAGCACATCGATTGCGGACCATACGTTTCTAGAGCAAAATTTTTCTCAGGTTCTGCAAATTGAAAAAAAAACAGTATAAGAAGGTTTTCCGAACATTGAAACTCATTCGATTTAGAAATACTGGGATTGTTGTCCTCGTATTGACACTGCGATCCCCGTACAACGACATTCCGACTCCGCCAGGTGAATTCCTGAATGTAGGGACAATGATCCGCTAGTGAAACAGATCCACCATAGTACGCTTCTTCGCCAGTTGGCACGTGTGCCAGGGAATCGAAGTTCTGATACTGACGGGGCAGGGGACTTTCGTGACGTATCAGATTACATAGCGCAACCGAGCTACGATCATCGGTACATTCTGTTTGCAGCGGGTCTCGTTTCACTTTAGCGCAGAACGGATGTATCGAACGGCCTCTGGAAAATTGGGATAAATACAGTTAGTTTAAAAAACTGTCACTAAAGAATACTTATGTTAGTATACTTTGCTATTTCTGAAAATCCTTCAATTGAGCTGCTTGTGGGAAATCATGTAAAGTTTACTTCAAGGAATTCATGAGTTACACAATAAAAAATGTATATAAAATAAACAAGAAAATTGAAGTGTAGTAATTCCCTTCATGTGAATTTTGAAACTGAACACATTAAGGAACGTGAATAAACCTAAGCCAAGAGACATTCGGTATTCTATATTTCAGAAAATATTGGACCAAACTCTTGAAATTTAGTCTCTTCGAGTTACTGGAAGTGTCATTTTTATTTTTTTAGAGCAAAGTTTATATTTGGATTTGTAATATTAGAAGTATGCTTCTTAGTAGAGCACACTATCATACGTACTCTTTTAAAAGTACAAGCCCTCTTTTTCAATCGTTAAATGAGAGTCCTCTTCTTTACGAAATGTACTCTTTTTTAGTTGAAGGCCTTTTTCAGAAAAAGTTACTTATTTTTTGCAATTCATGACGTTTGTGTTCCACATTCTATAAAAGAATTACGAATAAAATACATTGTACTACTTTTAAGAATATCCTGGTTCATAAAGGCATCATTTAGTCGTGTAAGCTCGATAAACGCCACTGAGTATGCAATTAATAACCAAACAGTCATGAATACGCACAAAAGCAATGCGTTGAAATGTTTCGTATACAAATAAAAAGCGTACGAATCTAATATAAAATATATTTAGAGCTAATATGTATTGGCGTGTGTATTGTATAAAAATTCTTTTAGAAAAGTAGTATTTTATCATGTTTGGTGTGGTTTAATAGCATAACATCAAATACTACTACCCCTTTCAATCATCTGACTGAGAGTTCAACTCCTGATTTTTCGCTTTTTAATTGTTAAAGAATACTTAAACAGAGAACATATAATATTCGAGGAAGTGACACACATGCAACAAATTGGTAATATTTGAATGACCTGAAATGTTTCGGTTTTTGATTATAAGTATAACCTTTCTCCTTACTCCCAACTACTCTTCTTGGCGTTGCGGGATATGGTTACCCAACACTAGCGACAAGCGAAAAAATGAGATCTCGTTCTGGTGGTAGAAATTTCTAAAACGCACACACTTTTTTTAAGGTTTATTATGAGCTGGAATAAAATACGACAAAAAGAAGTTTATCCTTCGATAGATCTTTCAACTTTCAAAGCTACATTTACATATTTAGCCATTAGATAACTTAAAACTATTCCCAATAGTTGAATGAATCCAGAAATACACGTTTTCTATAAGTGCCCTTCATGTTATACTATGAAAACATCGAAATCCATGACTAAAAAACCAGAAACTGACACTAAAAATGATTGGAATGTTTACCTGTGATCACAAAGGTTAAAATACGTGTTTAGGCCAATTTGATTACCCGAGGACTTTGAGGCCTTTTGTTCCACCCGACTGAAAAATTGTAAATCGTAATTTTTTTTGTTTGTTTCGATTATAGTCGTTTTACCATCTTTATGGCATTCGCGACTTTATCAACGTTGCAGTTTGCGGATCGTTATTGAAAAACTTATCCGGTACAACTGTGTTCGATGTTTTGCTCTTGGGCTCGAACTCGCGGACATCGGCTCAGGAGACAACAGACTTGCCAACTGAGCTATATCACAAGCCCTGTAAATCGTAATGCTTTTGGTCTTTGGAACGTGTATTCAGCCCATGAACTCATCCAAGCTTCTAATTATTTCCAATGATTCAAACTCCTGTGTAAACCAGTGGCATAATCATCCAGAAGATCCCTTGGTAGAGCGGGTCTGAAACTTCAGAGGCGAGGGTCTCATGATATGGATATGAATTTGGCGAAAAGGAAAAACTTTAATAAGAATACTTTTGACTAGAATAAATAAAAAAAAACTACACAAAACTGCCAGACAATGCTCTAACCCCATATGAACGAAAAACCAGTGTTATTCTTATTTTATAAACAGCCATACAAAAAATTGAGTAAATGTAAAATAAATGTAAATGTAAACGTACAGTAATCAAAGCAGGTGAATGCGATGAGAAGTTTAAATGAAACAAGCTGTACCCATGCTTTCGCATGTAATGTTACGTGGATTTTTCTTACTGTGTAAGGTCCACCGGGGTGGGTAGGAACGATTTTTCGTATAGTTCAACATTAAAAATCCTAGAGATTTAAAAATCAGTAGTGCATCAATTTTGATAAAATTATGTTCAATGTGATGCAGAACATGTTGTTTACAAACGCTGAAGAGATGAGCTTGATAGACGCAAAGCGAGAAAGTTTATCACGTAGGTAATTTTTTATGGACTGCTGGTGTCTTCACTTACTCCGCTTTATGGGGTAATGTGGGGACGATAGATTTCCCCTTTGAATGCTCAGAAAATTTTCAACAAACTTGTGTTTTCTTGATTGAATACGTTACTTGATTGCTCGAAATTTTGGAAAAAAATACACTATTTGGACTTTTAATAAGACATTATTGTGGGTAATTTATGTTGCAACATACTAGAACCGATTTCGTCGAAAATGTATACTTATTCTAAAACAAAAAAGATATTTTTCCAATTTTACTGCATCTGCATTAGACTGGCCCAAATTTGTATGGGATGATTTTTTCAACATTTTTTTCAACACGGCATCCCCTAGGTTGGTGCATTAAGGTGAAAAAATGACTTTCTGAAAGTTTCAGATCATTATTTGGAAGAAGCACGAGCTGGCGCAAAGGACTTGAAATTTGTATAGAGATTTTCGGCAAAATGTATGAAAAATCGACATACTTTCACTCGTTGTGTTCTAAAGTATTTTTCCAGTATGCTAGAAAGCTCAGAATTTCAGGAATTGTAATTCAAACAATGACAAACAAGTTTGTAGAAGATTGTGACGCGATACGAGTTGACTGTGATGAGTTATCCGCAATTGAATGTGTGATTTTTTTTTCGCATTTCATTGATATATCGTGAACGGTGTATGGGCTAATAATCGCACTAAATTCATCGCGTCGTCGCACAATGCAGCAGTTTATAGTTTTTCAAACCTTTCTTTCATTTTTTGCAAAGATATTTGTTATAAAATAAGCTACAACTTTGCCGAAGACACAAACTTTCTATCTGTAATCCTCATTGTGTGACAATGCGATCAAGTTAGTACTATCAAGTTAGTTAGTTCACGATATATCGATAAAATGAGAAAAAAATCACACATTCAATTGCGTATAACTCATCACAGTCAACTCGTATTGCGTCACAATCTTCTACAAACTTGTTTGTCATTGTTTGATCTACAATTCCTGAAATTCTGAGCTTTCTAGCATACTGGAAACATATTTTAGAACACAACGAGTGAAAGTATGTCGATTTTTCATACATTTTGCCGGAAATCTCCATACAAATTTCAAGTTTTTCGCGCCAGCTCATGCTTCTTCCAAATGATCTGAAACTATCAGAAAGTCATTTTTTCACCTTAATGCATCAACCTAGGGGGTGCCACGTGGAATATAAGGATTTTTTTGTTATGGGCCAGTCTAATCTGCATGCTAAATACAGCTAAACTGTATTGGACGACGGAAACAAATCGAAGAAATGTGCAAATATCAAGTCTTATAAAGCCGTCACAACTTAGGGTTTGGAGACTAAATTTGTGTGTTTTGTAAAAAATCTCTTTTTTCTTCATATTTAACCGTCATTTCATTTCCTTATCTACATGTTATTTCGAATGTAAGGATTGCCAAAAAGTAGCGTAAATGAAAGGAGAGAATGCAGCCACCCAAAATACATACTTGACGAAGTATGATTGGGAAAAACTTATCAATAATATGACTGAAAAAAGTAAAAGTGTGCGCCATCCGATGGGAGATACCAAGAATAAAGTAAACACATTTCTTATAACAAAACGATAGTTCTATTCATGAATTATCATAGGTTTCCTTTATTTCCTCCATTTAAATATGGGTACAAGAAATGATTCATTCCATACTGCTGGAAAAACACCGGATTTAAATCATGAGATAAACAAGATTCAATGGCATACCCAACTCATTTTTAGAAGAGATGGATGAATTCCATCAGGCCCCAGTCCTTTTGTGCTATCCAGGGATGAAATTATCTCACATATTTCCTCTAGGGTGATTGAATCTACTTTTGTTAATGATTTTTGTTCTTTTCGGTGTGTATTCGTTGACGATTCCTACATTTTTTTTTTTTTGCTTTGTCCGCGATTCTTCATCGAACTCCGTCCCTTCAGTTTCCCACACCTGTCCTGTACCCAGAAGTCACTCACCTGAGTCATTCAGCTTCCGGTTGGTTATCACCTCTAAGCTTAGGTAGTCAGGTGTCGAAGTTGACTGAGTAGGGCAACGGGCAAAGGCTGAGTTAGCTGACAATGCTTTCAGTTTATCCAGTATGACAATTCCAATACTGGGTTGGCCGTTGTTGTGAAACTTGAGGCGATTTCCATAGAAAGCTGAAGCAATTCATGATGAATGTTTCGCAGATCGATTGATAGCTCTGACGCTTCACTGACCTTACGGATTTTTTAATATTTCCTTTTGATGCCAACATAGCCGTATCACCAAGTCTAAGAAAGATTCAGAGCAAGTGTCAACGCAGCATGCATCAATGCACTTCCACATGTTTGAGTAAATGGCAGAATCCATGGAATAGATTTCGCACGTCAATTAAAATATAACAAAAACTTATTATCGATACAATTAAAAACGCATAGCGGACAGCGAAAATTATGCACAATAATCTAACACAATGTATGCAGGAGCGATTAAAAACACGGTCTTACTGATTGACTTGAATGACTGATTGGCCACGCTGCTGCCAGTAATTTCATCGTGTGATCAGTCGGACATTGTCCTGTAGATGGACGACATTCATACCGAAACCGGTCGACAAACAAGGTAATTTTGAATCCTTTTCCGATTTTGAGAACGTTAAGTGTCGTGTCCTGTAATATGTCGTTTATCAACTGTGCGATGTACCTTAAGTTAATTAAAATTGATTTCATTACAAATATGTAGGTATTTTCTTTTGAAGCCTGATATGTGTTGCATTCGGGTTCAAAAACAAAATGAATTGTAGGCACCATTTCAATACTTAGCCCTATAATTACGCGATTTGCAATAGCCTAATTGAATGTTTCTCCCAATCAACACCACCACCATCCACTTACCTTGCATTATTGGCAGTTATCCAATCTTTGCAGCTTCTCATGGCAAAATTGCACCCAAGCCCTCGACCCCATGTCAAAGGAGAAGCCATGCTGTAATTCGACTTATACCATCCCGAGTCTTCCATCAGCGCTAACGTAACCCGTGAAAATGCCGAACTCTGTGTGTGCGTCCCAGTCATTGCTTCGTTCTAAAATTGAATAATTGAATCGGCAGTCAGTTAGACCTTCCAGCGGCAATTACACGATTAGGTGGTACCTACGGCATAATTGAGCTACAAGCTAACTTACCTCTAGCACTCGTTTTTCCCAGTGTGTCAATGCAGTGCCTTCACCGCCTTGATCTTCCAATTCAGCACCTTCGAGTTTCTGGCAGCTAAAGTGATCTCTGATTTCTCGCACAACACGTGGCGTCACCATCATATCGATTGTCCTCTCCACTGTGCCACCCCGCACAGCCCAATTTTCCCGCGTCACCTTCCTGATAGTTTGATCGCTCCATTGATGGATCTGCAATCTGTAATCGATCAATGTGCAATGAGTATGGTGTCGTTTGGAATAGAGTGGCTTCAAACTTACTTTTCATTCAGATACGGTTTTCCAGTATCAGGTTTCCTGGGGGTTCGTGGATTCCCATCGTCGTCTCGGAAAAAGGCGTACAAGCTCACAGAGAAACCCAAAGCATGAAGAATTTCGTGCTTCACAGTGGAGAGCAGCGTTTGTAGCTCTTGCGGTTTGGTGCTAATGCTGTCCGGACACAAATTGGCATGACCGGCAATCGGTCTATCAAGAGCTGCTTCCTGCTGGCAGTGAGCGGCATAGGCCACCGTCAGTCCTTTATGGCAACGTTCCGACTGGCGGGCGGACACGTAGAAAACGAAATCTGCGTTGGAAATTCCCACCCCAGCAGTGGTGCTCGGATCTTCCCGGCAATTCTGCCCGGTGGAGTTGCATATCCGACAGACCTGAAGAATAAACGATTGTTATAATTTAGAATACTTTGTATATCAATTCTTAATCTTAATCAGAAAGCTGAAGATCAAAATCAAAAACTTACATCTAGGTGATCTTCCGGAACTTGCACCTCCCCGCACAATGTAACAGGTTTGCAAGAATCGATGCAGTAGGTTAGCGAATTTTTCACAAAAACTTGCGTGCTTTCGCATTTTCGATTCAGTCTTATGATCTCTTTGGTTTGGCGCACCATCAGCGCCTGCTCCCAGAAGCGAACCGCTTCCGGTAGGATGGTGTCCTGTAGATTAAAATATGATTGAATTTTTATTGTTAACCTTCTAGTGGAAAGTAGCAATCAATACATACGTTGATAAGTGAAAACTTATCCGAATCCAACCGATAGACCGATTCATCGTATACTAACAGTATTCGAAGTGGTTGATCTATGCTTCTTTTGCGAATTACATGAAGAGGCTCCAACTGTACACCGTGGACCACCTGGAAGTGGAAGAACAAAAGAGATGTCATTAGAATCTAAAAAAGGGGTTCACGATTCAGCAATTCTATCAGAGAAGAATCACACTGCAAATATTATATTTTATCTGAATGTTTAACCTCCTTATATGAAACAGTTATTTAAAAAAAAAGGAAAATCATGTAGCTTCACAATATACACTTGTTTTCATTGTCATAGAATTTATCTGGAGCGAGAAACGCTTGAAAGCGTTTTATTGAAGACTGTATTTGGAAAAATGCCACGCTTTATGTTGAATGCGTGGATGGGAATTGATAAAAAACTACCAAGTAATGCAATATATATACAGAAAGTTAGAACCCATGAATCAAAAGTATCAATAATCTGCATCACTAATCTTAACACGTTCGTCGCCATAGGCCCAAATTCGTGTGACGGGTGTATTCCCTGGGAGACCCCGTCACATCGAAAACGTGTGACGCTCTCTTACTCAAGTTAACCGCTGAGTTTAGGGAAGTTCTCCCTATTTGCTTTCTCGCTCCGAGAATTTCTCTGGGCCTGGCTAGTCAAACAACTAAAATGATCGTGGCGACGAACGTGTTAAAGTAGGGGAAAAGTTCATATAACGCCCCATGTGGCTAATACGCGCCACTCTTGTTTTGAAGAATCTGAAGCATTTTTAGCCTGCAAAATATTACCAATTTGTTCTAAATGCTGTGATTGGTCATGGCAAGTATGAATTTTTCCTTAAAATGCTCCTGTGTCGTGATAATTTCACAATTTAGGTTTTTCTACATTTCGATCTAAATTTTAAAACACTTTCAATAAGGTGTCACCAAGCAGAGAAAAACGAATAAGACAATATTTCCTGACACATCGATAGAGGAGAATCTAAACTACGATTTAATGCTTAAAAATTATACCGAACTCGCTATGGTATGCTTTTTATGGGTATGTTTTATCACGGCCCATGCGCTCGCTATAACGCGCCAATCGTAGTAGGCTAAAAATAGCATTAATTTTTCAAAAAGGCCAATTTTCATTGAAAATGAACAAAAGGTCTAAAACCTTATTTTGAGCGTTAATTCAGCCCAGAAAATCTACTTTTATTTTTTTTTTAATTTTGATTAGTCCATTTTGATTTTATTTTCATTCAAAGTGTCTGTAAGTATTGGTGTGTTTTCGGTCTTCGGCTGCTTTCGGGTGTGTTCGGCTGCTAGGCGCATATTGAATACACGGCGGCGCGTATTTGCAACACAGTTTTGTTCTGTGGCTTTGAATAAGGTTTTTAAAAATCAAGTTTTTGAAGCAACTATAGCAATTTGAGTAAAACAAAATAGTAGGCATTTGTAGAAAACAATTTTCTTCATCGATTGCACCCATTTTTTACACAATTTGTAAGTGGAATACATAGAAAATCAGCGATTCGCTTAGGTGGCGCATAATAGGGCATGTTCCCCTATTTACATTAACACCTAAACATAACGAAGTTCCAAACCACGAACTCTTCTGCTTAGGATAAATACCCATAACATCAATCACGCTGACCGTACTCAAATGCCACCTCGAATTAGCTCCTATTGGCCACCTGATGCGATTGCGGAAACAACACCATTTCCAATCGCATCACAGCATGCTGCGGTGATTTTTTTCTTCGTTCGGCAAGACCAATTTTATTTGAAATCCGTGAAAGCCAGTTAAAGAGGTAGGTAGTATAGGTATTATAAGCCACATTTATAGCGGAGGTGCAAGAGCTGATAAGCTACCAAGCAACGGCACAACAGACAAATGGATGCTGCCGGTCAGTCAGCCGGTTTGCTACGATTAGCGCCAGCCAAGCTAAACCTTCGGTTTTTTGCCTCTGAAAAGTCGTTCACTTCTGCTCGGGTTAGTTTATTCAAAAGTTTCTTCCGCGTGCGATTTTTTTATAAGTGGTAGATGATGAGCTTCGATGACATAACAGGGCATTCCAAAAATGAATGATTTTGTTATTTTTCCCAGCAGATGATAAATTTTCCGTTTCGAGTTTAATTGCTTTGAATAAAAAAAAGAATGCGTCGCGGCGCTTCATAAAAATGTTTCATTTTGAGCTTGAAGAGAACGGTGCCACGGTGCGATGTATGGCGGCTTAATCAAATCCGTTGAATTTTCTAACAATATAAACAATAAGGTAATCACCGTACCCTCTCGTACGGTATTCAAATACTTTAAACAATCTTAAAAAGCGTTGTAAAACGACTCTATTGTTATTGAATAACCAAAATGTCCGATTGCCATGAAATCACTTTTCACTCAACGCTCTCATGACGAGGCCTCGAACTTGACCACTATATATGCTCGAATTTCTCTCCAGTAAGCAGCTCAGCAACTTTAGGTAAGTATCCAGCTACATATGTAGATATGAACTATCAATTGGCGAAAGAGAGATGTGTTGCGATTCACTACACAACAACCGATCGTTAATGTAAATTATACAGCGAATTTTAATCATACTCATGTTTAACAGTGTGTTGAAAGTTTAAATGAAGCATAAACTAGGAAGCAACCCCTAAAACAATCGATACATTGCTTGTATAAAGGTCACGCTACACCTTAGGTGAAAATGAAAAATCGTATAAACCCAAAAACAACATAGATGGTTTTGTAACACGATGGAATAGATGGAGAATAGTTAGAGATTAGTTTTGAATTGGTCTCAGTGTTCAAAACCATTTAAAAATGTTTTTATATCGATTTCCCCGATGTTTACCGCGGAAATTTCATCATATTGGGAGAATCGAAATAAAAACATTTTTAAGAAGTTTTAAACACTGAGACCGGTTGAAAAATCAGCTTTAAACTATTTCCCATCGATTCTACCATATGTTACAAAACCAACACGTGTCTCATTTTTGAGTTATTGTCAAAATAAGATTTTACATTTTCATTTTCACCTGAACAAAAACCGATATACTTCACAGTTGGTCCTCAATATATTGAAATTCTATAATTCAATACGTAAATCGGTCACCCAATCGGCCTCTTCAAAATTCAGTAATTACTATCGATTGGAAATGAATGTTCTAGAACAGAAAAGCGATTTCTTAGTCAAAATATCATTATTCTCGTGAAATTGACCCTTAACCCTTTTTATGCATGGCTTTATTTGAATGAGAATAGCAATTAAATATTGATTCAGTGAAATAGAGATAATCAGTGAAATAATACATAAAATTTTAATACGAATAACACAACTCAACAGGTTTGAAGCCGTTATTTTGAGCCTTATAAAAGTTATGTCCATTAAGGTTAAAAACTAATTTTGAAAATTGTTGATTATTCCAACAATTTTTTAAGGTTTTATTGTTCACCATTCTTGTGGATAGTCGAAGACTTTGTCTATCTCGGTTGCGAATTATCAGCGGAAGTCGTGCCTATTATGGACGCCACAAGCAACTGCGGTCGAGAAGACTTAGCCCTCGCACGAAGCCCTGTGTATGCGCTCATTAGACCGGTTGTTCTCTACGGGCACGAGACATGGATATTGCTTGAGGAGGACCTGCGTACACTCGGAGTATTCGAGCGACGAATTTTAAGAACCATCTTTGGCGGTGTACAGGAGAAAGGAGTGTGGAGGCGAAGGATGAACCACGAGCTCGCGCGACTCTACGACCCAGTATACAGAAGGTGGTGAAGGCTGGCCGGATACGCTGGGCGGGACATGTTGCGAGAATGCCGGATGATTATATTCGTCAAGTTATGTCGTGAGACGGAATACTACGTAAATAAAATAAAACCATCCTTGTGGTAAATATTTCAACACGATTTTGCAAATTTCTTCAAAACATTGTTAATTAGATTCAGCAAGATGTTTATAATTTATTTATTTTTTAAATTTCAAACACAAATAAAAATATCGTAATAAAGGGTGATACGGTCAAAATTTGGTCAAGGGAAAACGCGTGTAAATCGGTGAAATCGTTTATTTAAAAATCAAATTAAATTTCTTTTTCAAGTTTAATTAGAATAAAATTCAGGAAAAATATTCAGTTAGGCTTCCGCTTTTCCAAATCCGAATTGCCGCGCCTTACGCTGAACCCCTGCCATCAGATTTTGTACAGCCACCTTGTCCATCTTCTTCGCCGCAGAAAGCCAGTTTGCCTTGAACTGCTGCTCGACCTTAGCATTTTTTTTGTCTTCTATAGGTTACGCTTGAAATTAGCTCAGTATTTCTCAATTGGGCGGAGCTCTGGCTTGTTGGGAGGGTTCTTGTACTTAGAAATCACCTGCACGTTGTTGGCGGCGTACCACTCCATGGCCTTTTTACCGTAATGGCAAGATGACAAATCCGGCCAAAACAGTACGGAACAACCGTGTTTCTTCAGGAAAGGCAGCAGACGTTTATTCAAACACTCTTTCACGTAAATTTCTTGGTTGACAGTCTCGGAAGCTATGAAAATGCTGCTTTTCAAGCCACAGGTATAGATGGCTTGCCAAACCAGATATTTCTTCGCGAACTTTGACAGTTTCATGTGTTTGAAAATATCTGCTACCTTTCCCCTTCCTTTTGCCGCATAAAACTCCTGTACCGGAAGCTGCTTGTTGTCGGCTTTGACGTAGGTTTCGTCGTCCATTACTACGCAGTCAAACTTCGTCATGTACAGCCTCCAGGATCGCGCTTTGGCCGTCGTATTTTGTTTATCATCGCGATTTGGAGTCACTACCTTCTTGTAAGTCGATAGTCCGGCTCGTTTTTTGGCTCGATGCACGGTTGTAGACGATACACCCAGCTTATTTGCGGCATCTCGGAGAGAGACGTTAGGGTTTCGTTTGAAACTACCAGCAACTCTCTTTGTCGTCTCAGCGGCTTCCGGTTTTCGATTTCCCCCCGATCTAGACTTCCTGGCTGTCGACAAACGTTCCTCAAACACTTTAATTACTTTTGTAACGGTTGATTTGGCAACTTTTAGTGATTTTGCCAGCTTTGCGTGCGAATAGCTCGGATTTTTGCGATGCGCGAGCTAAATTTTGATACGCTGCTCTTCTTCCTAGAACGGCATATTGACAACTGAAGAGTGAATTCCAAAATCAAAATAGGAGCAACATTCTACACACACACCTTCAAAATGAGAGGTGTTCAGGTTTTTTAACTGCAAAATTGAAAGAAATACGTCAAGTTGATATTGACCAAATTTTGACCGTAACACCCTTTATAAATACCATGGGTCGATTTCTTTTATTATCTAAAATATTTTTTTAACTCCTTTTTGAATGTGATGTAATGTAATGGAATGTCATGTAATTCGAATAAAGATTTCCTGAGCTGTTTTAATTTCAATGCTTCCATTCAAATAATTATTATGTCGTTTTGAGTCCCAGAAATTCGATTTATGATCTAAGATTGTTTTTACGAGGTAACACCAAATCTCGGCGTTTTATACTTTTTTAAGTTTTTTAGCATAAAACAAAATTTGATTTTACCTAGTCCTTTTTTAGGATTGAAATTCCCTCAACTCTAAGACAAGTCTGAGTGAGCTAATCTAAAAAATAAATGATCCGTTTTCGAAGTTCGATAATGATATTTTTTCCATACTTCCATTGCCACCTTTATGAACACTAACATCGTTTCATCTGTACTACATCTTCGTTTCAACTCTGCTAGTATGCTTTTATTTGTTTTCAATTGATGTAAAAATAACTGCCAAATTGTGAAAACCCCCTTTGTTAGTTAAGTTTGACATATCCTTTTGTTTGTCGAAATGTAGTTAATTATTAAATAATCGATGTCCATAAAATAGGCACCAAAACTAATATTTCAATGTGTAGTGTGTGTATTTCTAGAGAAAACATTCATGGAACCATGATATTCTCAATCCTAACAAAACGAATCCCACATCCCACATCAATCGAGTTTTCTTTAAACCTCCCTATGTATCTGTTTTGACCACCACTGTTTACAGTATCTGTTATCATATCATCCATCAATATTAAAGTTAAGCTACGCGAACATCATGGCCAATTACCCTATATGCCACCACTTACTGAATTAATAGGGACGCCATACACCCACAATAGAAGAAAAAAAACTTTATTTTAAGCCACCGATGACATACCAACCTACTAAAACACCTGTCTTTATCGCTTATCGGTTTTCATTGAGTGACCGCAGCGCTGCACCGATAACTATTCGATTATGTCACCGAAAGGGCCTCCAGGGTGCGTCCGTCGCCAGACACGCCAGCTATTTTAAGTAGAAATGCAAATATAATGAATGAGAACCACACACACATGATGAGATGATACGACATGCATCTTCTGTTCGATTAGAGGTGTTTTACGATGTCACCGATGGATGACCAATGCTGAGAAAGTGTGTCACACACAGACAGTGATATATTACCTGCCTTTGGACTAATGTGAGATGTGACCTAGGACCACCTTCGGTCGTTAACCATATGACCTCACGCTGTAAATTCATTGGACATTAAGAATCTGTCGTCAGATGAGTTATTTTTATGTGGAGAAGACAAAAAGCTTTGTCTGATTTGTCTAATACTTCTTGTTTGAACACGTTGATGCATATCGGATCAAAAATTTCAACGTCAAACAGCAATACAAAAATCGTATGTTCATCTTTCACTCAATGAATAACGTAGATCCAAAATAAGAAAGAGAAATGTAAGTGTGGTGTACTACATTTTAACATGCGGATTTATTTTTAACAGAAACAACAAAAACGTTTACAAGAAAAAAAAAAAAAAGCGAATCTCATAACACATGCTCTGCAGCTTCTAACACCTGTGTAAAGTGCAGCATTTTTTTGCAAAAAATGTTTAAATGCGATTTTGATTTCAACAATCAGTAAATTAGGATATTCGAATTCTCACAGAAATAATACCAGTTCACTTGATACACATGTCTGAATTTTAGTTTTTCCCTTTCATATTTAAATGAACTATGTACTATGTATGTTTACATGTTGCTGTCGACATTGAAACCGGATAGCGCAAGCTGGGGCTAATACTCCAACAACACACTATCCGGTTTGCGGCATAACTAAGTCCGCACACTATCCGCATTCACCATTCATCACCCGTTAGCAAATAGGAGGGTGGAGAAGTAGTTCATTCAACTATCTCTACATCCGGACCAAATATGACATCGCAAAACGCCATTGACACTGACATTCAACGGCACCTGGTTTTGTAATATGCCGACAACAGGTTAGGGATCGCATACAAGTTGATACTTTTGGTATTTTCTCCGGCTTATTTTTTGGTTTGTTTTCTCTTTTATCTTATCAACGTTAGTTTACCCCTGTTAAAGGTTTTTTTTTTCTAATATTCTATTCCCTAAACCTAAATCTATTTCCAGTTCCCTAGGTATTTACATATCTCGCGAATGGAAAAGCAGTGTCTAGCTGTTCTATTTGTACTGCTGTCGTTGTATTTAATCTACCATGCGCCGACAACCGAAAGGAAAGGAAATCTGGGCTCTGGGCTTCCCGCGTGGTCAACTCTTTATTACATACACGAGGGTGTTAAACTTTTTGTCGCATAATGAATGACGCTGCTGTGCGGTTATGGCGCCTCGGAACTCAAGGAATAAAATTGTTTACATTCATCGATATGCAATGACAATCGAATAGAATACGAAGAATCGACATCCAATCCATAGATAATTAAAGAAAATTTTGTCTAGCTACACGAAGTACGTTGTTCATAATTTTGAAAAAAACCCTCATTAAAAAATGTTGGAAATTCTTTAGAGATATAAAGTAAAGCTTCGAATTCACATTGATCTGTGGGAATACCCGTTTTTATAATTATGTTTTCGAATGATTTTCCTAAGAAACCGGTGTTCGTTCACATGCTTTCGTGAAAACTCATCAAGTGTGTTATTATGATTGTTAGCAAATTCCACTGTCGTGTACGTTCTCATCCGAAAAGCTCAGTATAATTATACATATACTAAAAGTGTTAGTTTTGTTTTCAATGCTTGTTTCCCTTGTGCGGGACAGAAGGAAAAGGACAACGTTACGACGAAGAGGAAGGAGTTTTTTTGTGAATAAGCGTTGAATTTTTATTGACATTTTGGCTGTTAATTAAATTGCAGAAGTATTTTATACTTATGGATCCATTGATCTTCCAAGTGACCATGAAAATGCATCGTCTCCGATTTGGCCCTAAATCAGTATGATAAGAAAAATCCAAAAATTGGGTGAAGGATGTATTTTATCGCCGCTACTTTTTCTCATCGTAATGAATGACCTTGACCTTGCAGGCGATATTGCTTTGCTCGCCCAAAGACAACAAGACATGCAGAGCAAACTCGACGACCTCACCGAAAGCTTCAAGGTAGCAGGTCTCAAAGTCAAAGTCGAAAAGACCATGTCGATGCAAATCAATACAGAAAATCCCACCAGTTTCATGGTAACAGGGCAACAAGTTGAAAAAGTGGAGGGCTTCCAGTAGTTCTTGTAGTCAGATAACGCCTGATGGTGGTACCAAGAAAGACATCGAAACCCGTATCATAAAAGCCCAATTTGCGTTTGCGTAGATCCGAATCTTCAATTGATACGTCAAATCCGTATTGCTGTACGGGTGCTTTGTGATATTGTTTATTGACATGTATTGATATTGATAGTGTGTAACACGTGGTCGCCAGCAGATCGTGACCTAGAGGATAGCGTTTTTGTCTTCTAAGCCAAGATCGAATCCCGTCGTAAAATAACCTGGCAAACATAGTATGATAAAGGTTGACGGTTTTAGCAACAACTGCAACTTCTACCAATAGTGCAGGGATGTCAAGTAGTATAGCAAAGTAAAAATAGTAACTCGGGTTCATAGCACAATATATCAACTGAATGGTCGCAGTGGACTCTCTCCCCAACGGGAAAAACACGTGGTCCTGCGTGCATTATGCTCCAATTAGAGTTAGAGAAATTTATTTGAAATAGGTATGGTCATCGAAAAGTGCATACAAAGGAGAAAACGAGAAGCTGCAGTTTTATCAGACTGCGCAGTAGATTGAGTCGATTTGGTGCTATTTTTGAATTTCTCAAATCCTGGGGTCTAAAAATCTTCGTTTTGATTCAAAACTCATCCATGATTTTTATAGAATTTTTAAGTAACGTCTAGAGAGTAAATTTGAACTTTTAGATTTGTATGGGAAAATTGTACTGAAAAATCGATATCATTTTTTCGCTGCTGTGGAACCAAGTCTGCTTATGTGCCAATTTATAAATTTTTTTTCGTAACTTCGCATCTAATAAGACAACAAATTTATTAGCTTTTTAACAGGGGTATGTCTATTGGTATTAAAAAACAATAAATTCAATTGGCCGCCGGTCGTGGCCAAGAGGATAGCGTTCCAGTCTTCTAAGCCAGAGTCCATGAGATCGAATCCCGATCACGGCACATATAGTACTCTTTCTGTGGTCTGATGGTTTTAGCATTTGTAAGATGCTAACCATAATATCCTTGAAAGATGTACGCCTTAGAGTTAAGTAAAATTAGATCTCTTCAAAGAAACATGAAGTTTCACTGAGATCCTATATGTGTGTGTTCGTTTTTAAAAAAAAAAAAAAAAATAAATTGACATCACTGCTGGGTGCCTAGCGAGGTATTGCATGACTACTTTTAAGGTTTTTTTGACCGGTCGAAAGTTGAAATCGGAGCTAATTTAATTTCTACCGGTACTAACACTAGCAGCTTGTACTAGCGAACTCGCGACACTATTTTTCGTCACCTACAAGTCAAACCCTTTCACTTGAACGGTTGAAAACTGAATTCGGAGCTTAACTAATTTCTCGTGGTACTAACACTAGTATCTTGTACTAGCGAACTCGCAATACTATTTTTCGTCACCTACAAGTACCTTTCACTAGAGGGATCGCAAGTTGAAATCGGAGCTAAACTTATTTCTCACGGTACTAATACTAGTAGCTTGTCTCCGGTCTCAGGTCCAAAGTCTCATGTCTTATGTTTCATGGCTCTTGTCTCATGCCTTAGGTCTCATGTTTTATGCCTTATGTCTCATGTCTCATTTCTCAGGTCTTATGTATCTTGTCTCAGGTCTAAAGTCTCATGTTTCATGGGTCTATTCTCATGCTTCAGGTCTCATGTCTCATGCTGAGGTCTCAAGTCTAATATCTCTTGTCTCAGGTTCCAGGTCTTAGGTCTCAGGTCTCAGGTCTCAGGTCTCAAGTCTCAGGTCTCAAGTCTCAGGTCCTAGGTCTCAAGTCTCAGGTCCTAGGTCTCAGGTCCCAGGTCTCAGGTCTCATGTATCATGTTCTTAGTCTCAGAGCTAAGATTTTCCCAACTTCAAAAAAATTCTAAGTATTTTCTTTTGAAAAGGATTTTGAAAAGGACTTTGAAAAGGACTCAAAAACCTTGGTGTACTTTGCTAGGCACCCAGCATTGATGTCAATTGATTTTTTTTGTTTTCAATGCCAAAAGACATACCCCTGTTAAAAAGCATGTTTAGCAAAAAGATAAAACTTGTTAATTCTTTATAATCTTAATTAACATTTCCTTTCTTAATATTTAATTGAAGGTTTGATTGAAAAATTCCACTGAAATATCTTGAAAAAACTTTAAATGATGATTTGAAATATGAATTTTCGAGAAAAAATTATCTATGTTGAACTAGAGAGAATTTATTCAAAACACATAGTTGATAATTAAATTTGATAAAAAAAAATTATTTCAAGAGTGCCAGTGAACAAAGTCAAAGATAAAATCATACTTTATATGAAAAATCTCCTTTAAAAGTTAATTTTTGCATGGCAGAATAATAACTTTATATATTAAAAATAAAACATGTTCAATTTATCATTGAAAACTTATAGTGACGAAGTACAGGTTGGGAAGTGGGTGATTATAGAAGTAAGTATAGAAAAAAAACAAAGCACTCAAAGGCATTGAAATTTGGCTTTAAAGTTGCTACTTGTAATCATTGTTGTAACTTTTCATAGATAAACTACAAAATCATGATCGATTCACGAAAGACGATTTAAAATAATAAAAATAAGTGAAACGATTATAAA
Organism: Uranotaenia lowii; assembly: GCF_029784155.1. Lineage (NCBI taxonomy): Eukaryota > Metazoa > Arthropoda > Insecta > Diptera > Culicidae > Uranotaenia > Uranotaenia lowii. Next base: position 123,030,909 of record NC_073691.1, read on the forward strand.
CCTTCAAGTACAGATGCAGTTTAAAATTTTAAGCTTTGCATATATTTTCGTCGTCAATTAAAATTCAAAAAATATTATGATTAAAAACAGAATGAAAAACAAGAACAAAAATACAAAAAATATTTATTAAATAAGTAAAACTAGTTTGATTATAATATGCGGTAGATTTATTTGAAAATTCAATTGATTTGAAAATACAATTAAAATAAAAAAAAATCAAAAAGAAAAATCTTTTAAATTTAAGAAGAAAACTGATTCTGAATTTGTTTACTATACTTCATTTAATTAAGGAAAAATATATTGATCATAATAATAATAAATGATCTAAAAAAATAAAATTCTAAAGTTTTTGAAAAATTTAAAGATATTGTACAAGTATTTAACATAACTGAAGAAAGTAATGAACTTGAAACTTAAAAAAAAATGATGCGAACTTCAAAATTCGCCTATGAAAGTCGGTAGCAGGCTTCCGAAAAGTACTGGCGAACGACAGTATTCTTGCGAAAGTCGCACATGCACCTCGATGAAAGCCTCCGAATATTTCTTCCCCGACAGTTTTAAAAGGAGCGGTCGTGCGATGTACAGCGAGGCCTCGTTTTATCCCATGCGAGAGTTTGTTCGTGGGTATGAAAGTTTTTTAAGCTTCGTGACAGTTTTGGGAGTATCTTCGTGACAGTTTTCAATGCGTTGAATTTCGCATGACAGTACTACTTACTCCGTCCGACTGTAGCCGAGATTCGCTCGGGCCGAGTTAATTTCGAACGAACGTATGAATTTTCCTTTTTTGAAGCTACTGCGGGTGGTGATCACCCCAATCACCCTCCCCTGCCCTTTTCGCCTAACCTGCACCGGCACCACACATCGCTTTACGCTCCGATCGTATGCTGCTGCTCGGTGCGGCTAGATGGCTCGCTCGATCTATTCGAAACCGAGCAGCAGCGTATACGATCGGGCATGGGTACGGTATGGGCATGACAGTCACCCATGACAGTCCTGCAAAAACTGTCACGCCCTGCAGCCGACAGTTAGGATGAAATTATTTTCGAAACAGGAGGCATGGGGTAATGAAAACCGAACTGTCGGTTGGGTTCGCTACAGCTTAAAGCATAACATTTTCGGCAACGCATGCTTTGAGCCGATTGTTCAGATACAGCCTGGGTTCTCGCATGTGTGCGATGTAGCCGAAGCGTTTCGGTTCTTCACCGACGGTACAGCAGCGAACCGAGTGGTAAGGAAAACCGAGACAGTTTGTTTGGCAAGAAAAAGGCTGTCATAGCAAAGCTGTACTTTTCGGAAGCCTGGTCGGTAGCTTCATGTTAAATTCCCTTATTTTCAGAATGGGCAAAGGTAAAAAAATATAAAACTTTTCTAACTTTGTTCGCAGAAGTTAAAATTACTTGCAGTCTAAGGCTAAGGATAAGTTGAAAACTAAATGAAAACTTTGCCCACAGCAAGCAAAGATTTGAGCAGAGTAAAAACTTAGCGGTTAACTGAATGTAAGAAAACCGAGATATACTACAAAAAACAAAAACTGGAACAATCGATATATTATATTTTTGATTTTGAAGTAATACAGTGACAAAATAGATTCTACCGGCTTTCCATTGCTGCTTTCGCTAACAGTAAGCGCAACTAACAAGACCTTATTTGTTTCAAATCTAAAAGAACATTTGATATAGCATTTATCGACATTCAAATTTCTGCGTCAAAACTGTTTCCAGAATTAGCTCGAGGACACTGACACAAATGTCAGTTCCACCTAAAATATAAAAAAAAGTTCAATGTTGCAAACGGTGATTGATACGTTTTCTTATGCAGCCATTCATAAGTGTCTCTATACTTCATATCAAAAGTGTATACAAAACTACACAAAGAAAAACAAACCGGTTTGCTGCTCCAAAAAAGCCACCGGTCACAAAAAAAACTACACCTCCGGTTTCTTGCTTACCGGCACAAGAACGTGGCTGCAAATATCAAACAATTACTTTTGCTGCTGCTTTTGCATGCTGTGGCTAGATGTGTATAGTTGGTCGAAGATTTTGCAGCTGTTGGACAACCGTAACTGACCAAACAACAGTCGGCTAAGGGGCATGACGTACGAGTAGGATCTACTAAAACTAGATGCCCCAAACCCCCTTCGTCCAGCTGGTCCAGCCTTGTTGGTACTCTTAAGTTGGCAAACAGCGGAAGGCGGCTGATTTTCAGTAGCCGCAAAAAATGTGTTAGTCGCTGAAATTGAAGCAACAACATCAACATACCTACATATGTTTGCGTGTAGATAGATGGATTGGCATAAAGTTCAACGGTGTCGATGAAAGAAGAAAAAAAAGCTATACCGGTAGCAGTACCGAGCGTAGGAGATTTCGCACTTACCTCTACAACAGTTTGTGCCGGTGATTGTGAATTATTGCAACATATGAATTTATGATCAAGCATCGACACTCCTTGGTTGGTTCAAAAGTTAAGAAACCCCATTACCCCCGCACACACACATTTTTGAGGTTTTTTTAATCTGAAGTTTAATATCACCAAAAAACAATTACCTATACAATCTAATAGATTTTTCAAAATTACACTGATTATACCAAAACACAACTCAAATTTTTAGTTAATAGCTGAGCTGAAGCAAAAAAAACATATTTTTAGGGTGGAAGTTTCTACAAGCGCAGTTCATGTTTTGTGAAGAAAACATCGAAATAACTGATTGAAAACCCAAAAGATCAGAAGATGTTATCAGAAAAGTGTCAAATGTGTACTTGGTATAGCGTTCAGTCAGTTGATTTATTCAAGGTTTTTTGAGGCTCCACACATCTGGCATTGATTGTCCTAAAATTTAAAATAGGATTCAGATCTGGATTACGATCTGGCCATCCCAGAAAATGATTCTTTTTCTCGAAAAACTCTTCCAAAGTCTTCCTAGGACATGAATCATAACATTTTTTTGTTGAAAGATAAAGTTAATATCCTTTGTATCCGCCATAAATGGGATCAGTACATTGTCTAGTGGTTCTGTGCAGTTATTTTGATTCTTTTGAAGTACCGCACTCATTCTTCTTTGGGATCTTTTCAAAGTTCTTGCCAGAAGTAAACATATTTATTGGAGCAAGAATAAGCGCGTCAGCTCATCGATTTCAGGACGAAGTAGGAGTATGTGATGTTTTCCAACAAGAAGTATGTTTTTTTTTCGAAGATTCTAACTACTGTGCATACTATTGGTACACCCAAAATAATTTTGAAATTATTTCTACGGTATTTTTCACGTAAACTAAGATTTCGATGCATCATATCGATTCTACGTGAGTTTTTTGTTAACCCCAGTGTAGCAAGGACCCCCGGTAGCAACTACTTTACTTCAACATAATTGCCTCATGAAATTCACGTAAAATCAAAGTGGATGCTTTAAATCGGTTTCGACTATTTTTTTCTCAAATTCTTATAGGAAAAAGTCGTGCAGCAGACTTTGTTCGTTCTAGAAAAAAGCAGTTGGAAAAGTTATGTTTAATTTTCGCTAGAAGACCGCTACTTCTGTCAGTTGTCTCAGGATTATTTATAAGGTGAGTTGACACAATATTCGGGATTCAAGCCGAATAGATTTACCGTTGATTTGGACATGGTGAAATTGAAATTTCTCATCAACGAGATTATTTTATTTTTTCAGACCTCGAAACATCGGAAGGTTGGCGTTTTTTATTTTATTCTACAGGAAACCTAAATCGAACCAGGCACGGAATACGGGTTGTTGCTGATTTTTTTTGTGATTAAGTGATTTAAATTCAAATGCAAAATGAAATTTAGAATAAAATTCTTAATAAAGAAACTTCTTGTTTTTTTTAAATAAAAATGAAAAGAAAAACAAAACAAAAGCAACGAGCAAATCAACCATAATTACATTTCAATACTAAACGAATTTCACAAATCATTCATTATCACATCATGTTGTACTCACTAAAAATTCACGTAAATTTAATTTGATCTTCATTATGCACCGATTCTTATAGCGACGCGTTTAAATTTTTATACCGTAGCATCTACGTGAAAATCAATTGGATAAAAACTATGTAGTTTTTCACGTAGCCGCTACGTGCAGTTTATTTTGGGTGTATGATCTGCGAAAAGATCTGGAGGTAGAACCGAGCTAAAAGTTCTAAGTGAACAGTCTCATTTAATGTATTGAATTTTCGTGAAAAACAAAAACTTGAATAGTTTCGACTACAATGAATCCAGTTAACTTCACAGAACTGATAGACGATGTACTGGTCTCATTTACGCTGTGTGAAATGGATCTTTCTTTCAGTAGAATAATGCCTTGATTCATATTCCTAATAAGACTTTGAATGGGTTTTATGAGAGAAAGAATTATTTTTTGAAGTAGCCAAGTCTCCAAATTTTAGGTGTGTGTGTTGTAGTAACTTTATTTTAAATAAAAATCTTCTTCGAAAGGACGCCAACTGTCCTTCCCAAAAATCGTTAACTGAATGACGCACTCGAATGAATGCATCAGAATCGTCAATCCCCAACAACATACCTTTTCATTTACACCTCTTCATTCATTGCAAGTGAATACGACGTCATCGACATTCATTTCGCTCTCACATAATCATTAACTCTAATTCCATTGATGATAAGTTCACGCACAGATTTGATATATGATTTCTCAAGTGTGCGAGTGAGATGCAGCAAACACTTCGCATTTTCTCTATATGAGCGATCACTCGCCTTCAAACTTTTATTTCACACACTCATTTCTAACTCCTCATTCTTTAAAATAAACAAAACTTTTATTATCAGATTGATCCAGCTCTTGGATACTACATGTGTGTGTGTGTGTGTGTGTGTGTGTGTGTGTGTGTGTGTGTGTGTGTGTGTGTGTGTGTGTGTGTGTGTGTGTGTGTGTGTGTGTGTGTGTGTGTGTGTGTGTGTGTGTGTGTGTGTGTGTGTGTGTGTGTGTGTGTGTGTGTGTGTGTGTGTGTGTGTGTGTGTGTGTGTGTGTGTGTGTGTGTGTGTGTGTGTGTGTGTGTGTGTGTGTGTGTGTGTGTGTGTGTGTGTGTGTGTGTGTGTGTGTGTGTTAACGATCCGGAACCAAGCGCCTCTTTGTAAATCTCGTTCTCATCTTTTCGCATTGTGTGCCCAATCCATCTCCACTTACGTTCCCGAATCTCGATTTCTAGTGCCCTCTGATGATAGCGACGATGTAGTTACTCATTTCAGATCCAATTGCCAGGCCACCAAGCGCGAATGATACTCCGCAGGCAGCTATTCACAAATACTTGCAGTTTTCGCGTCGTCACCGCATATGTACACTAGACTAGCCCATAACAAAAAAAATCCTTATATTCCACGCGGCACCCCCCAGGTTGGTGCGTTTAGGTGAAAAAATAACTTTCTGGAAGTTTCAGGTCATTTGGCAAAAGTACGAGCTGGCGCAAAGGACTTGAAATTTGTATGGAAATTTTCGGCAAAATGTATGAAAAATCGACATACTTTCACTCTTTGTGTTCTAAAATATGTTTCCAGTATGCTAGAAAGCTCAGAATTTCAGCAATTGTAGTTCAAACAATGACAAACAAATTTGTAGAAGATTGTGACGCGATACGAGTTGACTGTGATGAGTTATCCGCTATAGAATGTGTGCATTTTTTTGATATACAGTGAACGGTGTAAGGGCTAATAATCGCACTAACTTCATCGCATAGTCACACAATGAGAATAACAAATAAAAAGTTGGTGGCCTCGGCAAAGTTGCGAAAAAAGCTCTGACAAACGTTGTTTTGGGGCATTTAGACTTCCTTGCATTCATAAACTTTCTATCAGTTATTCTCATTGTGTGACAATGCGATCAAGTTAGTACTAATAATCCATCTATATACCGTTCACGATATATCGATGAAATGCGAAAAAGATCACACATTTAATTGCAAATAACTCATCACAGTCAACTCGTTACGCATCACAATCTTCTACAAACTTGTTTGTCATTGTTTGAACTACAATTCCTGAAATTCTGAGCTTTCTAGCATGTTACTATTGAAATTTCATTAGATGTTTTTAGTCCTAAATAATATGATACGATAATTTGGCAACCAAAAAACCCATCCCCATGTTGATAAATCATAGCGTGTCGTTAAAATTTACCCAAACAAACGACAAAATACACGGCGTGTAAAAGACACGAGTATACTAAGTTTAGCGTGAGGTGGAAAACCCGGGAAATGTCATTATCATTTCCGGGTGCGAAGAAAAAAGATCGCCACGAGAGCGAAGTGTAGCGCGGCAGTGTTTTACGGTAATAATCCGAGAAAACCCGTAGAGGATACGACAGTTCCTCAGCCAGAAAATAAAAATAAAAAGGTATGTTAGCATTCGAACGGGCAAAGTGCCGCAAAACTAACAAAAACTCGTATGTTTCGCTTTAGCTCCGATAAGGCGCATACCAGTCACGCGGCACGTGCTCGCGGAAGAAGATTAGAGGGCAGAGCCCCACTGAAAGGTGAGACAACTTATTAAACTAATCGTTTAGAAAACTAAAACGAGTCTATCCACGGCCTCTAGGTGTTCTCCCGCCCACCTAGAAGGGTGAATTTGCGCGAGAGGGAAGCTTAAAGCTTCTGAAAAGCAAATCAACAAATCAACGGTGGTGTTCCGCCACACAGCACCATCTTTTGGATTCCGCAGTCGTAGTGCACACTATGGTGACTAGCCACTCAACATTATTGGCTGTTCCGGCCGCAATCTCTCACTGTACCTGCAGTGCTGCAATCAACTGTGGCATTTGGCCACTTAGCTTTATCGGCAGCATCGACTGGACCTGCGATCGTGGAATCGACTGTGGCATTTGGCCGTTCACTACCGTCGGCAGTCTCGACTGCACCTTTCGGCTGCACCTGCAGTGTTGCAATCAGCTGTGGCATTTGGCCATTCAGCATCATCGGCAGCTTCTACTGTACCTTTCGGCTGCACCTGCAGTGCTGCAATCGACTGTGGCATCGGGCCACATATCATCATCGGCAGTTTCGACTGCACTTTTCGGCTGCACCTGTAGTGGTGCAATCAACTGTGGCATTTGGCCACTTACTATCATCGGAAGTTGCGACCGCACTTTTCGACTACACCTGCTATCGTCGAATCAACTGTGGCATTGGGCCACTCATCATCAACGGCACTACTCGACTGCATCTGTGCTCGGCGTACCAGCGGAGGCATCGGCAAAATCATTTGGGGCATGATGTCGGAGGCGGCGAGAGGAGGTTTGCCCACACCAAGGCGGAGGAGGAAAAGCTTCGTGGCCACTCAGTGCGCTGCAGCGCCTTCATGGACGATGCCGTAAGTGTGATAGAATCTGAATGAAAATGCTATGAGGGAAATGTGGGTGAAAAATGTTGCAAAAATTATAAACTAAACTCAAATTTAAAATTTTCGAGCGTTATTCATTTCGTAGCTTCGTCTACGGCAAGCCATCCATAAAAAGCATACTGGAAATATATTTTAGAACACAAAGAGTGAGAGTATGTCGGTTTTTCATACATTTGGCCGAAAATTTCCATACAAATTTCGAATCATTTGCGCCAGCTCGTGCTTTTGCCAAATGACCTGAAACTTTCAGAAAGTCATTTTTTCACCTAAATGCACCAATCTAAGGGGTGCCGCGTTGAAAAAAATGTTTTAAAATTCATCCCATACAAATCTGGGCCAGTCTAATGTACACCAAGTTTCACACCCGTACAACAATACGGATTTGATGTTTGAGTTGAATATTCGGATTCTCATTCGTAGAGAAATCTGGCGTTACCGACAGATGTACCGGAAACTAGGATGTTCCGGAGACTCGGGTTTCGATGTCTATCCAACATCAAGCGTTATCTGGCTACCAAGCTACTGGAAGCGTTCTAGTCTCTCAATTTGTTGCACAGCTACCACGAAATTGGAAGGATTTTCTGTGTTGATTTCCATGGACTTGGTTTTCCGACATTGACTTTGAGTCCTGCTGCCTTGGAGCTTTCGGTGAGGTCGTCGAGTGTACACTGCATATTTGGTGTCTTAGGGCGAGCAAAACGATATCGTCAGCCAGGTTCAAGTCGTTCAGCTGCTCCATTGTCGAAGAATTCCCCAGCGATCCTCGATTTGGTCTACAGTCAATCGATCCAGTCAAGATCTCATCCATTACGATGAGAAATAGTACCTGTGATAAAATACATCAGAAATAGTACCTGTGATAAAATACATTTAATATTAAGGAATTTTATCGATTTTTTCAAAATTTCCCAAAAGTTAACCAAGTAAGTAATTTTCGCTCACTAGGACCTTAAAGCACATCTACCTACTTTTAGGTTGTTGTGTTTTAACCTTCTATAGTAAGTTGTGTACTGAGGTGGCGATTTACGTCAAAAGTGTCTAGAGTGGGTTGTTTTTTCTGTATGTGTATGCATCTAATTTTCACTTAAATTTGTTGATGCCATGTGCATGTGATAAAAGCACATTTTTTTCAAACTGGATTGAAGGAGCACCACGCAGCCACACAATTAAGAAGTGAAAATGACAAAGTTCAACCAACTGACACGTTTTGGTTATTTCATATTCGGAAACAAAAAAAAATCATTTTGATTCGAGGTGACTCTAATTCTAACTCTAGCAAAGGATTAACAATTGATACTACCTATCTCATGCTTCAATCAGTTAAATGAGGTCTCTGTTCTGAACTACATCAAGAAATTCGTGATCAATTTTATGCCTTTTGCTCCAAACAAATCAACAACAGTCAATCCAAACATTAATGTTGTTGCGCCTTAAGTCATGTTCAATAATATGTCTACTGGCGAAAGGTCTTAAGTCAGGAAAAATCCGGCAAAGCATAATTCACCATCCATAGCTGTACCCACCAACAGTATTGAGTAACAACTGCGATTGTTCGCAAGTTTGGAAGCAGTTAAACTTACTTAGCGCAACCGTTAATGGTATGAAAATAAACGATTTTCCGATACTGTACACAGTTTGTAAAAAACATACAGCAGCCACTCCTTTTGCTTTCATGCGCATCAAGAGCAATTTTGTTCAGATACAAACAATAAAAACGGAGATGAGCTTCACTTTCTAACTCGTTAGAGCGTTAAATTTACATATCCGATGCATTCCATGAAGCTGTCTTGTACCCGACATAGATTGGAGAGATGATCAATTGCTTTAAATTACAGTGCCATGCGAAAGTTGTTTATGTTTTGTAATACTTATCCTTCTTATCCCATAGCGGCATCAATTTGTTCAAACGGAACCACCTTACACACAGAAATGATGCAATCAATCAAATTCCTGGAGGTAAACACAAATGCTTCGTTTAAAAAAACATTAACCGCTTGGCTCAACGCATGTCACGGTACTTCAACCGAAGTTTTCATGAATTTGTAAGAGTAGTAAGTAACACTAAACTCGATAAAGTTGCTTCTAACAATCAACGCCTGGACTACCAAGTGTGACTATCGCTCTAATTACACTGAGAAGATAAATCTATAAAAAAAAGCAGTTGTTCGTAACATCGAATCTTAAACATGAGACCGAAAACTGTAGAAGAAAAATTACAAATCGGTAACGATTTTTTGAAAAGAGCCAATACAGCTGAGAAAAACGCATTCAATTTTCAGAAAATATAATCAATTCCCCTTTTCGCTGTTTCTAATCATATTCCTTGCAAAGTACCTTAACTTCTTGAAAATAAGCATAATTTCATTCCGCCTTAGGTGAGGTGAATACAGCTTTTCCATGATTGTTACGTGGAAAATAAAAAAAAAATGGATTTTGCGCCCTTTTGTTTTCTTATTTGGTTTATTCGCCAAAATGCGAGCGCCCTTTTAAAATCCAGAATGACTGTTTGCCTTTTGGATCATTCACCACAGAAGCAATATTTAGGCCAATTTTGGCTTTAAATCAACTACAAGTAATTTAACTGAACATATTTTCACATTTTATCACATGACCATTCAAAATCACTATTATTAGCATTTTTATGCCATACAGAATTTTTTTTTTAAACGAACACAAACACATACAGGATCTCAATGAAACATGATGTTTCCTCGAAGAGATTCCTTTTTTTTCTTAACTCTAAGCGTACATCTTTCGAGGATATGATGGCTAGCATTTTACAAATGCTAAAACCATCAACTCACCGAAAGTGTACTATGTATGCCGTGACCGGGATTCGATCTCATACCCCCTGGCTTAGAAGACTTGAAGGCTATCCTCTACGCCACGGGCGGCGGCAATTGAATTGATTTGAAAATATAAGAATGTCCCTTTTCGATCCCGAAATTACTATTGGCCCTCATAATTTTATTGGCATTTTTGTTCGCCATAAAATTATAAGGGGAAAAAACCTCGCCAGATGAGAATAAACATAAATTACTCTTCGCTCCTGGGATGAAGATGGCGCAAAGAGCATCGTGATTACATACTCACAAAAGAAAGCTATTCACTTTATTTTAAAAATCGAATTTACTATTCCGAAATTGAAAAAAAATTAAAAAGACGATCATACTTTTTTATGCAGGTAACTCTGTTTGTTTACAATTGGCGCAAACGTCCTTTTCAAAAATCGATACCGAAATTGGATTCTAAAAAATCTGTCCCCGAATCCTAAACTAAGTAGCTAAATTTATTCTGAGGTCTGTCAGATGCCACCAAACTAAAAAATCAATTCTAGGGGTCACTCAAGTGTATATGGGATTTTGACACCATTTTTGAAATAAACCTCGAAAAGGGTGAATGCACTAAATGTAAACAAATAGAATCATAAGATGGGTGGAAATGTTCGTTCGGAGCTCTACATTTTGATTGTAAAAAGTTATTTCAAGGATATCTGGTTTTAGAGAAATAAAGAAGACGCGATTTTTGCTGGGAGCTTATGGAGCTGTCAAACTTTGAACACGTTTTTCTCGAAACAGTGATGTTCGCTCAGTCGCCGTATTCCAAATTCTATACCAATTTGATTTGTCAAAAATTCCACGGTGGCTCCTGATAAACCGAGGTACATATTTAGCACTATCTATGGTTCACTCAAACCCCACTAAATTGCAATCTATAGGCCGGTTGTTGTGAGCTTCCTATATTTTACTAGTTTTTGTAAAGTCTTCTAATGCGATATGAAAACGTTTTTTTTTTAATATTCTATTCGATATTATTGACTGCGCTAGAAATCATACCTGAATCCTATATCAAGAACTTAGCCAAATCATTTTTTTACAAACCAGAATGAAAAATTTGTTTTGGGAAAAAAACTAGAGAGAAATCGATTATGAACGAACAGCAAGATTAACATTTTCTCAGAGGACCAAAATATTTTCGTTTTTAAACCATTATCTTCTGCTAACCATTTGAGGGTGCTATACTGCCGTTCCAAGCAAGATTGTCGCATGTGGAAAAACGTGCAAACGAGAAAAAGGCGATTGAAATTTCAGCTATATTTCCATTTTTTCTCACAAACTAAAAATTCACCGACAGTTTTTTTGTAGTGAACAGTTCAAGTTGATCATTTTTCAAAGTCTTCTGCCAAAAAAATTACATTTCCTACAAAAACAGCAAATTAGAGCCAAAAATGCTCCGTGTAACACTTTTGCGTAGAATCAGAACGCATACCGATGCGAGTTCTACAAAAAACTGTCACACGACTACAATTTTTCTATCATTTTAAAAGCTCGTATAGTTTTTATTTTTCCAAAACACTTAAATTAAACCATAATTTTAGAAGTACGTTTCTCTTTGTTTATAAAAATGTATAGTTGAGTATGGATTCTGTAAGTAGTGCCTACCTAAAACTATTTTGTAATATTTCTCTGAATAAAACACTCAAGGCTACTCGCTCCTCCTCCGCCCTTTATATGAGTGTTATTTTTGGTGAATAGCATTATATTCAACAGTTTAAACACATCTTAAGTTAAAAATTTGATAAAATTTGCATTTTTCATAGAATTTTCTCTAGTGTGTTATTATAATTATAATTTGGGATACTTTGCAAAAACAAAAGACAGAATATTAACTCAAATTCTACATTATATAAGTGATTTTCAGCTGAATTGTGTGTAGAAACTTCTTCTGATTAAAAAAAATTCAACTGGCAATTGACAAGAAAATTTTTATGTTCATGTTCTCTTGAATTCCTTTACAATTTTATGTTTATTGAAAAACTCGTTCACTCATTCCTTAGTTTTCAATCTGAATACTGAACCTGAATTCAAAAATTGTTTCTGAGTTCCTATGCCATTTCTGAAATGTACAAAAAATACGATTTCCGAATCTTAATTCCAGATCAAAATTTTATGAGCCAATCATTCATGAAACTTTTATTTAAATTCTGTATTGCTGGTTTAATCTTAATTCATTTTTTTCAATTATTTATTTTTAATCTGTATTGTGAATCAGAATTTAAATGTGAATTTTAAATGATGAATCTGAATCTGAGTTTTCAATTTTGGATTGCCACTTAGAAGCTTTTAATGTTTGAATATTGTTTTAGAATAAAGTTTGAGAACTTCGATTTAAAATGTAAAACAAAATTCTTCTTTTTTTTCATATTCGGAAAAGAGTTATCAAAATAATATATTGAAAATGCAAATGATTTTCAAAAAACATGATTCAAATTTGATATGAAATGCAAAACCGAATCAGGAAAGCAGCTTTTCATTCCTAATTTCTTATGATTATTCGAACTGAAAATCAAGAATTTCTAACTTGATACAGAATCAGAAATACGAAAATATGTAGAAATACAGTTTTGGTTATGGGAATATAGAATTAGAATTTCCAAAATGGGTTTTATTTAAAATTTGATATTCGATACGAATTTCTATGATAAGGTTGCCAGATTGTCCGACAAATAATATAAATATTCCTGGATATTGAATATAAAATTTGGAAATAAATTGGTCTGACCCGGTTGCCCGGATTTCATTGGAAAAGCCGGGTTGTTCTCATTCTCATTTTAAATCAAACTTTTAAAAACAAATTGAGTTGTAAAATATTTTTTATTCATGCGTCCAAAATTTTTGGAGCAAGTTTCAAAAAAAAAATAATCAGGGATGGTTTTTTCAAGTTTTTTTTCATGATTTTTGATGAGCAATTCCTAAGTTTTGATCAAAATTGCCCGATATTGCCTAGATTATGGTAGAAAAAGTTGAAATCAAATACCCGGATTCTGTCTGGTTTTACATAAAACAGCCCGGATTTGTTCGGCCCGGATACGTGCTGAAAAAATTCTGACAACCTAAGTCTATGAACATGTGAGAGAATTTTGAAAAACTGTAGCAAAATTTTGAACTTGGGATATATTTTTGAGGTTTTGGCATTAATTTTTAGTCTAGATTGTTTTTCTTTAATATATTTGCTCTGGATTTAAAATTTTGAGTGTAGAGTAGAATACCTCGCTTGCTTTTTTGGACCCTCATGGGGGGGGTTTAAACCCCCAACACCCCCCCCCCCCGTCCTACGGCCATGCTGTGGACATTAGGTTTTAAGAAGCCATTGAAGTTGAAAAGTGTTGCATGATGCTCCAGATGAAGGTATACAACGTATTTTATTGAGTTTTTTTATTAAATTTTTCCTCTCGACTCTGTTCTCTTTGAGAAGCTCTCTGTCACTTGATGGTTTCCTTCTCTGTCGCGGAGGGCGCGTTCTTTACAATCTGGCGAAAATATTTTTTCAACATTTTTAGCTTTGAGATACACTGAAGTGAAAAAAAAAATCTTGTTTTATTAGCTCAAAACAGTTTATTTTAACAGATCGTTGAAAATAAAGTTAATAAAAATTTATTTCAATATATTCTATGACTTTGATATAGTTTGGAAAACTTTGACTATGTCCACAATTAGGAACACATTGAAAATAGTGTTCCTAATTGTGGACATATGTTTCTTTTTAGTTTTTAAACAAAAAAATATGGTTCTAACATACTTGTTACTTAAATCATAATAAAAAACAATCCGACGAAAAATTTTAAAAAAAATCGGTTGACAAATTCAGCTTTTATCTTCCCTTTCTAAACACGTGTTTTTTAAGAAATTTGCTAACAATTCCATTCAATTTGGACATACTTTGAAACAATCTAGTCTTTACGAAAAATCCTGTGAGTTAGAAAACTAATTTGTTTGTAAAATGAAAGTTCACATGATCCGTTACATTATTTTTTTTTTATAATTGTGATAAGTGAAAAATAACGTCAAAACAGTCAAAATCGAACGGTATGTTAACATTAGGTACACATGCCAAATTAGGAACACCTACCCTATACTTGTTTGTGTTTTTATTCGAAAGTTAACACTAAAAGAGAGTGTTTCCAGCAAAAAAGTGAAAATGACCCAAAAGTCACATGGGACAGTCTTGCTTGGAACGGCAGTATAGAGATGAACAAATGAAATTCAAGCACCATATCAGGCTGCAATTTACTGTATTCTATGAAGTTAAATCATCATTAGGATAATGTGATTTCGAAAATTCAACGTTGTCCGGCCATATTTAGACAAGTTCGCCCTACAACACTATGGGTAACGCAAAGATACTACAATTTGTATGATTAAATTCAGTGGTTTCTTAGATATAGATTACCGAATTTTGGTGTTTCCCGGCTTAGATTTTTTCGCGGTTCTTATTATGTTATTATTTGGTGGCCTATAAATCTAAAATAAACAAGGAATAACGCATGCTGAGAAATAATGTTAATGTATAAGTTAATGAAAGTGGAAACGAAAATTAAAAAGATAAAAAGAAGAATTTAGTCGAAAAAAAAGAAAAAAATTGCCACTTGAGAAAAATAACAATTACTCTTGATTTGTTCATGTTTTCAAGAAGAATAATAAATTATGGGTAAGTATAAATAAGTAAATTCTGATTTCTTATCACCATTGAAAGTCATAGAATCTTTAATTGAGATTTCTAATCAATATTTTACATTTATACACCCATAGAAGAGGTTGCAAAAATCCAATGCCTATTTAGCAAATCTCTGTGCCGATAATGCGCTGAAATGTGCACTGTGCCGAAGACGGTATGTTTGAAAAACCGTAACTGGCATAAGGACTCGGCTCCCAACCAAAATGATGACCACTACATTCAAGCGAAACAAGAAAAACATTTTATGGGATTTCCTTCCTATTGGATAATTCATCCCAGAAACAAGAAAATAAAAATTAAAACCACAGCGCTGTAGTGAGAATCGAACTCTCATCACCAATTGTATCGTCTTGCCAGTCCGACATTCTAACCAGTGTACTATTTGAGCTTCATGCAGGACGAGGTATATTTGTCATAGGCTTTCTGTTACCGATCAATCACAAAACAAAACGTACAACGGCGGCTTCCCGGCGTTTGGCCTCCTTTCAATGCATTCCTTTGTCTTAAGATGGAAACGGGAAAGGGAACGGGAGTGAAGGAACGGGAAACCCATTGAATGAGAACTGTGCTTTGCTTACTGCTTGCTATTACATACACACGCTACATATACACAGCTGCTAAAGCCGGGCAGCTTGGCCGGTGTTGTTTGCCGGTAAATTGAAGGAATGTTTTTGTTGTTGCTTTTGCTACATACACACGCACAGCTCAGCCGTGTTTGCCGGTCGATTGAATTAGAAGGATGTTTTTGTTGTTGCTTTTGCTACATTCACACGCACAGTGCTCGGTTCGCTGGCTGCCTGGTGTTGGCCGGTTTTTATTTCCATCCTTCTTCGGCTTGTGATGCGATGGGGAGGGACGCGAAAACGTTTTTATTTTGTTTCATTCAGACATACGCAATTCGATTAGCTGGGAGGTTAATGCCGGTGGGCGCAAATCGAATCAGTGCCGGTCGCGTTATCTTCTTGTACCAATGATGCTATGAAATTGACTACACGCCATTGGCACAGAGGCTGAATTTTGGGTGTATGATTCTAGATCCATTCAGATATTCAAAAACACAAAAATGTGTTCGAATGTTGTTCTATTTTTCCACCACTGCCCACGCACAACGCGTATCGGGAACAAAAACAAGACTTAAAACACTTTGCACTTTGCAGCTTCTTTCGCAAAACTAAAAGCCATTGACAGTATGCCTTAATGAAACAATTAAACATAGGTATGGAGTCCCTCTTCAAATTTAATTTTCTGCCTATCTGACGCACAGTGGGCCAGGAACCACACTTTTGCGGTCAAAATTGACTGCAGGCCAGAGGCTTCGGTGTAGCTCATTGGTGTCTTCGACAAAGTTACTCGGCTATATTTGCGCTATCTATTGATGGATTTGAATTAGTTCTATTTTTCTCCGCAAGGTGGCGCAAAAATCTAACTTTTTACAGAAGCAAGATACAGGCATGGTTTCTTCTACAAAGTTGTTCATTATACCTTCAATATCAACTTTGTAGAACATTGTTAAGCTCTATGTTGTGTACACCGACATTTTTTACATGCATTTAGATCATAATCACAGCTGTCACTTCTCGAAAAATGAGGTGCGCCAAACTGCTCGCAAGCAAGTTATTGCAATTTGAAAAATGTATAATTTTAACCAATTTTTTGCAATTTTTACAGAAAAAATCGGCGAAACGAATAACTTTTCCACTAGAATATCTCATTTAAGTCTATTCCAATCGAATACTGTGGAAATTTGAGGTATTGTATAGCTAAACACAAAAATAGGTGAAAAAAACCATTTTTTTGCAAGGTTTCCTTAAATTATTATTTTTGCAAGTTAAGTACACAACATAGAGCTTAACAATGTTCTACAAAGTTGATATTGAAGGTATAATGAACAACTTTGTAGAAGAAACCATGCCTGTATCTTGCTTCTGTAAAAAGTTAGATTTTTGCGCCACCTTGCGGAGAAAAATAGAACTAATTCAAATCCATCAATAGATAGCGCAAATATAGCCGAGTAACTTTGTCCAAGACACCAATGAGCTACAACGAAGCCTCTGGCCTGCAGTCAATTTTGACCGCAAAAGTGTGGTTCCTGGCCCACTGTGTGACGGTAGGAAAACGTTTTTAAACATCATAAAGCCATCACACGAAGCAACCAAAACCATTATTCACTATCATATTCTAAAGATGCCAACGGCAAGGCAAAGCAAGGTGAATAAGTGTTCCACTTAGCAGCTAATTTGAGTTCGCATGGTGTTTCGCGCTGGACCTTGCCCTAAGTTAGTAAGTGAGTGAGTGAGTAAGTATAGTAGTTCGCTCAGTTGAGCAGCAGCAGTAATGATGGCTTGTCTGTCTGAAAATTATCATCTCGATGGTTGGTACCTTCCATCATACCACGTATATTTTTGGCTTCCCGACCACGCTCTCCGGTGCTTGATAGTTTGAACAAACAGACAGACAGTTGAATTTGCCGACTACAGCATGCTGTTCAACAAAAGCCGCCGGATACCAAACTACACGTACCTACAGAGGTACGGAGTAGTAGTGATGGAGAATTTTGCAATCAACCAAGAGCAGCAACAGCGGTTTGTCATTGTCATGTGTTCCAATAATGGGGTACGTGAGATAAGCATTCGAAACAGGCGGAATCCTATCTAGGGCACAGATGCTGTCGAGAAGCCTTTAATCTTTGTAGTCCCGTTTTTTGTTGTTGATGGCAAGATCTTCTTATGAACCAATGAAGGACAGAATCAATTTTGTGGCTTTCTTCATTGACAATTCATTCATGGAGACTGTCACCCAGATCTGTATTTCGCCGTCCAGTTGCCTTAACGGACCCTCGAGAAAGATTTATTACGATCTTGCTAAACAACCAAATCGTAATTCACTTCACCAGATGATAGTGAAACAATTTGGTTATATTTATAACTGAATATGACAAAAGAAAAAAAATCCTTCAAATTTATGATAAGTTTGTACACCGGTATTTCAATGTCTCATCATATTTTTCTTAGTTTAAGTTCTAATGATTTTTCTTATTTGATATGCGATCACTATAGTAGCAAACCCTGAATAAAGAGTTTCATATTAAAATGTTCACGAGAGGTCTTTAGATTCTAAGGCATGGAGTTTCTTAACTTAATGATGTTTGCTACTGTTCGTGGAGAAATTGGACTCGCCACGGGATAGTACGGTATTAAACCCGGGAAAATCGCTCGTTTTGAACGAGACTAAAGGGTGATACGGTCAAAATTTGGTCAATATCAACTTAACGTATTTCTTTCAATTTTGCATTTAAAAACCTGAACACCCCTCATTTTGAAGGTGTGTGTAGAATGTTGCACCTATTTTGATTTTGGAATTCACTCTTCAGTTGTCAAAATACCGTCCAAGGAAGAAGAGCAGCGTATCAAAATTTTGCTCGCGCATCGCAACAATCCGAGCTACTCGCACGCAAAGCTGGCAAAATCGCTAAAAGTTGTCAAATCAACCGTTACAAATGTAATTAAAGTGTTTGGGGAACGTTTGTCGACAGCCAGGAAGTCTGGATCGGGGGGAAATCGAAAACCTGAAGCCGCTGAGACGATAAAGAAAATTGCCGGTAGTTTCAAGCGAAACCCTAACCTCTCTCTCCGAGATGCCGCAAATAAGCTGGGTGTATCGTCTACAACCGTGCATCGAGCCAAAAAACGAGCCGGACTATCGACTTACAAGAAGGTAGTGACTCCAAATCGCGATGATAAACAAAATACGACGGCCAAAGCACGATCCCGGAGGCTGTACACGACGATGTTGACGAAGTTTGACTGCGTGGTAATGGACGACGAAACCTACGTCAAAGCCGACTACAAGCAGCTTCCGGGACAGGAGTTTTATACGGCAAAAGGATGGGGAAAGGTAACAGATATTTTCAAGCACATGAAACTGTCATAGTTCGCGAAGAAATATCTGGTTTGGCAAGCCATCTTTACCTGTGGCTTGAAAAACAGCATTTTCATAGCTTCCGGGACTGTCAACCAAGAAATTTACGTGAAAGAGTGCTTGAATAAACGTCTGCTGCCTTTCCTGAAGAAACACGGTTGTTCCGTACTTTTTTGGCCGGATTTGGCATCTTGCCATTACGGTAAAAAGGCCATGGAGTGGTACGCCGCCAACAACGTGCAGGTGGTTCCCAAGGACAAAAACCCTCCCAACACGCTAGAGCTCCGCCCAATTGAGAAATACTGGGCTATTGTCAAGCGGAAGCTAAAGAAGACCAAAACAACTGCTATGAACGAGCAGCAGTTCAAGGCAAACTGGCTTTCTGCGGCGAAGATGGTGGACAAGGTGGCTGTACAAAATCTGATGGCAGGAGTTAAGCGTTAGGCCGGCAATTCGGATTTGGGAAAGCGGAAGCCTAACTGAATATTTTTCCTGAATTTTATACCAATTAAACTTGATAAAGAAATTTAATTTGATTTTTTTTTAAATAAACGATTTCACCGATTTACACGCGTTTTCCCTTGACCAAATTTTGACCGTATCACCCTTTAGCTACCTACTGTAGAATAATCCTGAACGCCTAAAAATGCACAAATAAGAAACCATCAATTGCTTCGGTAGTTTTAACTAAGCTCTTATTTAAGAATGGAAAATTGAAAAGCTATCACCTTACTAGATATGGAAAAAAATACAAAGAAACATTTATTTTGCACCTGCTCCGAATTAAAACTATTCGTAACAATAGAAGTATTTCACTCAGGAAACTACCTAAGATAGAAAAACTAATAGCTAGTGCTTTATGTTTATCACCCAGTGATCAACAAGAAAAGTTTTGAGGAAAATAAATTACAACTTTTTTTTATATTTCAAAATTGATGCACTCAAAGCCAAACCCGATCCGAAGGGCATACCAAAATCGTTGCTCAAAACAATCTCAGTAATATATATATATATATTATATCCAGTTAATTTTTGTTATGAGAATTGTGGATAATGTTCTTTCGAAAACATTTTTTCCTTCTTTTGATAAATGCCTGAAGTTGGAGAACCCTGAAGTCCATCAATTGTGAGAGAAAGTTGTTCAGCCTAGTCCTACGCGCCGAAGGTTTCTTCATTTATTATTTCAATGTTAATTTAATAACAAAAGTAAATTTACTAGGACCAGATAGGAATAAGTTGTTAGCCATCAAGGAAGTAATCTCGTGCGCAGGAAGAAACTTTCAATGTAAGCTATGTTTGTCATTTTTTTTAGCCTGACTGTAATTTAATTTTAGTTTTGAGTAAACCCCATAACTACAAAGACTTGTTTCCCTGCCCAGAGATTTCCGAACCACAACTGTAATCAATCAAAAAATACTATACAGAACATAAAAGTGAAACAAAACTTGGATTTGCTCCTAAATTGTTTCAATGCTGTTAATTTTAAATCGTGCTTAGAAAAAATGGGACACCTCGGCGCTAACTCTATGCCAAAATGCGCTGAAAAGTGTACTGTGCCAAAGATGATTTGAATGGAAAAGCACTACTGGCAAAGAGACTCGAAATCCCTACACTACATTCAAGCGAAACAAGAAAAACATTTTGTGGGATTTTCATCCTCAAATTAAAAAAAAATAAGACAGAATCGAACTCACTGCAACATCTCATCTCGACTTACCAGTCGGATATCTCACCCAGTGCACTTCCGAGTCGGTTAGCAAACGAAGTCATAGTGTTTTGCCACGCCCGATCACCAAAAATATGCACTGCGTTGGCCGTCTACCGTTTGGCCGTTGGTTTTTTTTATCCTCCTTGGTCTTTGATGGGAATAGGATGGGAATTAGGGTGTCCCAAAATTGCATAATTTCTGGGAATCTTGAGGCTCACCCTTCAAATGGTAGATTAGAATGTGGAGAACAAACTTTTGTAGGAGGCCGACTAAAAAAAATCATGTTTATAGGTTCCACAAACGGGATTTTTGAAAAAAGTCCACTTCCAAAAAAAATAATTTTAAAAAAATTATAGGTCCAAAAATTTCACCAAACTTATATATTTTATACAATTTTAGTTTTATTTGGGTTAAATACTACACGTTAAAAATGAAAAATTAACCGAAATTGTATCAAAATTTAAAAAAGCAGGCTATTTTCAGAAAAAAAAAGTTTTCGTTCAAAAAATTTGTATTCTACTGACTAAAATGTGTACCTTGCGTAAAATGATTTTGATACCAATGCCATCAAAAGATCGGGATTTTCGTTCACTTCAACTTTGCTGAACAAAGTATGTTGTTTGTATCATCGTGTGAAGAGCTATTTACGGTTCAATCGTTAATAAAAATAACAATTTATGATATTTTTAATTTAATTGGGCAAATTCTTCTTAATAAATAACTTCTTGAAAATCAAAACACATGCAAAAAAGACTTGGATGGTTTAAGGGAATTATCAGAAGGGCATTTGCCAAATTTGAGCTGAATTTGACAACGGGAAGGGGTTGCACTGAATCTCAAGTGTGAAAAGGATTCTGAGACAATGTGTTCTGAAGAAGAATAAAAAACTGGTTTTTCATCTAATAGTTTTTTCTTTACCAATCGTTTGCTTAATTATGTTGATTGTATTGAAATTTTAATTCAGACAAACTTTTCACTTGAAGACTGACTGTCGGTTTAACACGCAATGAGTACATTTTACTCATTGCGTTTCATATGACAATTTGCGACCAAAATACAATCTTCGAACCGCCCTAACTTTTTTTGTTTTAAGTCCAATTGAGTTGCAGTCTTCAGGTGAAATGTTAGTCTTAGTTGAAATTTCAATAAAATCAATATAACCAAGCAATCGATTGGCAAAGAAAAAAGTATTTGAAAAAAAACAGTTGTTTATGCTTCTTCAGAACCCAATGTCTCAGAATCCCTTTCACACTTGAGATTCAGTGCAGCTTCTTCCCGTTATCCAATTCAGTTTGTACGTCTCGGTGGTCGAGTGGTTAGCGTGTTAAGACGTTAATCGCTAGCCCACTGATGGCATGGGTTCGATTTCCATCTCGATACTGGGTGTTGAATGTTAATTAAGTTGTCCACGTCATTTATTCAGTCTGTAAAGCCTAATCGGCTAAGACGGTGTATGTCTTTTAAAATTCGTCTAATGATTCCCTTAAATCATTTAAGTCTTTTTTTTTCGAGTGTTTTGATTTTTAAGTAGGCATGGTTGGTCCGCACTTCTCAAATCAGACAGTGCGCTGTGTAAATCGCACCGTTATCTTCTACGATTTATAGAGCACCACACTTCCTTCCGAAATGCTCTACACTCGTTTCCGAGTACAACCGAAGCCGAGTGCTGAGCAAAACCGGTGCCCCGATAGCAAAGCTATTGTGTGGGAAGGAGAAATCCCGAAACACACAACTGAAGTGCAATTTTTTCCTTCTCTTCTTACCACAGTAGGCAAACAAACAGCACGAAACGATATTGCTTCTTCTTATTGCTTTTCTTGTTGGGAACGAACAAAACCTATTGAGTTGCTTTAGCGCTGCTCCCCTACACTTAATGTGATGATTTGTTTCTCTTGCTCTCGCCCTGGCGAAGCCTTCTCTGCTCCTAGATTGGGTGTGCGCCTGGCGTCTTTACAGAGCAGGGCAAGTGTTTCAGAACGAAAAGTTCACTGAGTTGCACTTTTCAAGCTGCTCGGGGAGGAATGGACAACCATGCAAGTAGGTTTTTATGGAGACGAATTTGATAAATTAAATAAAAAATGTTCTAAATTGTGATTTTTAATAAGGATTGATCCGTGAATAGCTCTTCACACGATAACACAAACAACATACACTGTTCAGCAAAGTTAAAGTGCACAAAAATCCATATCTTTTGATGGCATTGGTATTAAAAAAAATCTACGCTAAGTACAAATTTTGGTCAGTTGGACGAATTTTTTTTTTGTACAGAATAGCTTGTTAATTTTAAATTTTGATACGAATTAGGTTCATTTTTTATTTTTACGCGTAGTTTTTAATTCAAAAAAAAAAATTAAAAATATGAATATAAAAGTTTTGTGAAAATTTTTGGACCTAGAATTTATTTAATATCAAATCTCTAAAAAATGGACTTTTTTCAAAGATCGCGTTTGCGGAACCTCTAAACATGATTTTTTTAGTTGGCCCTGTACAGTTTGTTCTCCACATTCTCATCTACCATTTGGAGGGTAAGATATTATCGAATTTTTGATGGGATGGAATGGGAATGAAATGGGAATAGGATGGGAATGGGAAACGATAAACTGTTTTCTATTGCCAGCTTACATATGTACTTACACACGCACAACTGCTCACTGCCGGACATCTCAGCCTGTGATTGTTTGCCGGGGGTTTGAAAAAAAATGTTTTACGGTTGCCGTGGGAGGACAATGTCAGCGATGAGAAAGCTTGTCAGTGCCAGCCCTACATAGAATCTTATGCCAAGATTTCCACCTCCAAGGAAGGTGTACCATTAGCTCAAATAATTGTTATGGCATAATTAACGCTTGGCTCCTAGGCATGTACTGTCTGATTTTTTATTTAAGATACTTCAAAACGCATTACCTTTCCGTCACACAAAACGAATGATCGATGAAGGACTTCATCAATCAACCCGACAATGATGCAAACCGACTGAACGGAATTTGACTGAGCAGAATAATGTCCGAAACTATTCGGTTGGGTTTATTTCTCTTTTTCGGCCATCGACTGCCGTTGTTGTGGTCACGCGAAACAGCAGCGCCCGTTAGCCCTGACCTTGAAATTAGCCAACAACAACCACTGCCGAAATGATCGTCTGCAGCGATAGAAACCCCCCCCCCGGCTGCAATCGCTTTCACTCGATGAAGAGAAGCTTAACAACAACAATAAAATTGACAACTTCCAACTGACTCAGCCCAGAGCAGAGCTTGTGTGTGGTGCACAGTGGTAGAAAACCAAAGTTTGACTGGAATTAATATTTACTTTTACCTCACGTGAATCTGATGAAAAATGTGTTGCGTTTTCGTGGCGCTGCAGCTCCATCATAAATTTAATTTTTGCTAATTCCGTTTTTTTTTATCTCCAGTAACGAAAGGTTTTCATTAGCATATTTCTATTTTAATGTTATAGAAAATTCAAACCACTTTCTCAGGTTGCAGCTAGGCTGAATTGAACGGTTTTTTTTTATGACGCTCACGTCTGGTGTCGCGTTTTTCGTTCAAATTTTTGATGATCTCTATTGCATAAGCTACCCCTCATGATGCCTAATCATCTTCACCGTGCCGTAGTTTTTTTATTCCAAGCTTTAATTTTCTGTCCGCTGTGTTTTGCCTCAGGGGAGAGAGATGTTTGTTTGGAACGCAGTCCCCCGAACGGAGGGCCAGCTTATGATACGTTCACGTGCTTCGGAATCGCACGGTCTCCGACATTAGTAACAATTTGAACATCATCAGCTGCATCTACATATTCTTAGGGGGCAGGTAAGGTAAATTTAGAGTCTGTACTTTTTTTTCTGTAACTATAGTCACCTCGCTTTGTCAACCAGCTGGGGGTTTTCAACAATCAGTCGCGACGAGAAATCCAACATTTAGCCAGAGATGAGTAAGTAAACAACTAAATCGTGATAGCCGGACCGACACGTTTCTTGTCTATCTCGCGGCATATTCATCAATGAATCAATCGCAACGCTAAGTGTGGGATAACAGTATGGTGCTATTTTTATGCAATCATAGGCGACAGAAATCACTATGCTGAGTGTGCAGGTAAATAAGCTTTCGAAAATATATTGACGCAAATGAATACGTAGAATTGAGATGTTGCAATTTGAGTTGCAGTTCTTTTTTAGATTTTTTTTATTTAGTTTGGCTTAAGTCAACAAAATACACCATCAAAAGCACATCGTACTCTAAAAGAACTTAATATATATATACAGTACCGTTCATAATTGTATAGAAATTGAAAGCACGCGCACTGTCACTTCGACTTTGAGCTTCCATAACTTTTTACTCTGATGATATTTTTTGATCAATTTTATTGCGTTAGATAGATCAACTATCACACTATTATAACAAAAAATTTTAGCTTTCTGGAGTTTGTGTGGCCTGAAAAACAAAAATTCTACGAAAATCGGTCTTTTTGGACTTTTCTCTTTCAAACTGCAATATCTCTGAAACTACGCTACATTTTTTATTGAAATTTTGCAGAGTGATTGTTGAAATATAAAGCTAGCACGTCTGAATTTTTCGAGAAGTTCTATCGATGAGATCAAAAGTTACGCGAGGTGCAATATTTCAGGCATGAACCTTGAAATGCGATTTCTATAGAATTTTGAACGAATGTTTCCATAGGAAAATCAAATTCTTTGTTTAACAACCGGTAAATCTGTGTAAAATGAAATTTTCAACCGAAAAATCACGACGATATCGCGAGATTCTGATTTCAAAACACAAATGGATCATTTATTCCATTTTTTCTTTTCTTCATTGCTTTTGCCAGACATTTTTTGTCTGATTGGTGAAGGAAACGATATTGTTTTCATGAATCGTCCAAAATTCTAGGTTCATGCCTGAAATATTGCACCTCGCGTAACTTTTGATCTCATCGATAGAACTTCTCGAAAACTTCAGACATGCTAGCTTTATATTTCAACAATCACTGTGCAAAATTTCAATAAAAAATGTAGCGTAGTTTCTGAGATATTGCAAGTTGAATGAAAAAAGTCCAAAAAGTCCGATTTTCGTAGAATTAATGTTTCTCAGACCACACAAACTCCAGAAAGCTCAAATTTTGTGATATAATAATGTGATAGTTGATCTATCTAACGCAAAAAATTTGATCTAAAAATATCATCAGAGTAAAAAGTTACGGAAGCTCAAAGTCGAAGTGAAAGTGCGCTTGTTTCCAATTTCTATACAATTATTAACGGTACTGTATCTAAATGAATGTTTGTCTGTCTGTCTGTTCCCTATAGACTCGGAAACTTGGCATTTAAGGGTTTTTGGGACCGGAGATGGTTTCTATAATAGTTACAAACCGCTCCGACTTAAGGAAGGGGGTGCTCTCATACAAAATTTGTAGTTTTTCGAAACAAATTGAAGTCATGACATCCATTTTCTCGAGATTTTTTTTTTCCTTTGGGCGGTTTGTTTTTCGTCTCCTCTTGACCGCTGGAAAACATTAACAATTGGGCGCCTGTTTCTCAACCAAGTACCTATATTTCTTATGCACGTGAGGGCGATATGCAACCTAGATGTGTTTTTTCTTGCTTAATTGTACATAGCACGTGGAAATAAATGACGCCTAGATATGACACGGATTGGTATTTTATAAATCGAAACAAATGCAATTGAAAGATTTGCAAAAATACTTCCATATTTGTTGTCCATATAGCATTTGTTGTCTAAAAAATATGAATTTAGTTCTGATGCGACACTTTGAGGACAATTGAAAAAAAAAATGAAAGTAAAGAATTTACATACTTTTTCCTTACATACCAATTCAAGTACGTACTTAACATGAAAAGTGTTTTTGGGTTACATGGCTGCATAAAAGAGACTTTTGATCCGCTTCTTTTTTGAAAAGTGAGACTTTAGAACTGATATTCAACTGAAGCAAAATTGTTATGAGAAATTTTTAGTATACCCTTAAAGTGTTGAAAACAATAATTCCTCCTGTCAACTTACACGGTGGGGCAAGGGCAAACGTCGAACTTTTAAGAAACTCATCTTCAAAATGATTCAATATGTTGGAAAGACCAGAAGGGGTATTCGGAATGTTGAAACTGAAGCGGATATTTAAATTCTTAAATTTCTTTGTAAATGAAGATCATTTGCTTTGAACAGCATTCGTTAAAAGTGGAGTAACAAACATAAAATTATACTGCTGGAATACTGCAGATATATCAATGAAACTTGATAAAACAAACAAACAGATATACGTATTAAATCCATTTTGTAGCCATTACTCTGATGCATCTAAAAATAAGCTTTGCATTTACACTTGCCCCAATATACGGGTTAACTTAGAAATTTGTTTTTGCCAACATTTTTGAATATTTAACTTTTAAAAAGAAAATCAAAAACGCGGAGAAATTATTTAGTGACGCAACTGATATTTTTTGCTTTAATAAATTTATTAAAAAATAGAAATTTGCACTGTATAAAACGAATAATTTTTATACCATGATAAGTGTTGTTTGGGAAAACTTCAAGCTATAATGTCTCATGTCCACGAGTTTCGCATATGGCGAAACATTTTTTTAACATAATTTTGGCGCAAAAAGGATAGATATTCAAACTGCTTCGAAGGGCGAGGATGGTGAAAAAAGCTGTTTGAAAATGTTTATCAAAAATCATTTTCATCGTTTTTTTTTCAAATTTTGATTGCTTATTTTTTAAACTCCAAAAATACATCATCTAAAGCTATTCAGGGGCTGGAAGTACTCATAATACAGAATTTTAGAAATATACTCAAAAAACTGATCGGTTATCAAAATTCTATCTCCATAAGTACAATATGCAATAAATTCCTATATGCGAATCTTTTTCTTTCAATTAGAAATTTATGTAAACTCTAGCCAGGTAAATCAGCCTACCTTCTTCAAGCAGTGGGGGACAAAATTGGAAATGATGGGGGAACTCCCATGTAAGTATAAGTTAAAGAGATTTTCAAAGAAGGGACCATATTTTAAAAGAGGGTTTCTTGCGTACGGATATTTGGTATAACTCAAAAATAGATGTGACAAATGTTTTTAAGGAAGTTCGTAACTTCCCACTTTGGGAAAAAAAGGTGGAAAATCCATAAATATTGTCATTATTTGAGTCATTATGAAGCTTCAAAAACAGAGTACAAATTTCAGATCTTGAAAACAAGTTTAGAGATCAAGCTACAGTAAATAATATATACCATCTTTGAAATGCAATTCGTAACTCCAGCTGCAGCTCTCATTTCAAAATTGTTGGTTCTAAACCATGATGAGGTTTGATTGAAAAAAAAAATGCTTACAAAATACTAAATTTGAATAAATTTTTACAAATTACATACCTTTATTTTTGCAAGGTGTAGCAATGCACACCGGGTCAGCTAGTTTAACATAAATATTAGGAAAAATAGTCCGAATACTGTCCTGATTCACTCCATTATACGATAGTAGGGTAAACCAAAAGGTTACGGCTTGCAGAGGGTTACTAAAAATTACATATAAAAATAATTACTTGTGAAAATATTAGAATAACAAATCAATTGCAAATTGGACAGGTATCTTAATGTGTGCGTGATACCTGTTATAGATAAATAACATTTAAAATTTTATTAATCGGTTGCGGCTGCGTAAGTGATTGACTTTTTCATTCAAAAACACATATTACATAACAGTAACACGAAGCCATGTTGTCAGGCATTGAAGATTTGTCGTACGAATTCTCTAAAGAATACAAATAGCTCATACGTTGGCGAAATCGCGGTGAACGCGTGCACCCATGGTGGGTTATCTACACAAACACAATTCAAAAAGCGCTGTGCTGTACACAGAATGCCATGTTATATAGCTATGTTTATTTTTTCCTATCCTTTGAAACATAGTTCCCATGAGATAAGTAAAATTATATACATATCACCGTTCGCCATTACAAGGTTTAAACTATCTAATAGAGATGTACCGAATATTCAAAAAAAAAAAAAAGACATACACCGTCTTAGCCGATTTAGGCTTTACAGACTGAATAAATGACGTGGACAACTTAAGATTAACATTTAACTCCCAGTACCGAGATGGGAATCGAACCCATGCCATCAGTGGACCAGCGATTACCGTCTTACCACGCTAACCACTCGACCACCGAGACGTACGTATTCGGCGCCGAATACTGCCAAAAACCCGTTAAGCCGAACATTCGGCTCACCGGAAAGTTAAGCTAGGTATTCGGCCGAATATTTATTTTATGAAATTTATACAAGAACAAACTTGACATTTTTTTCACTGATGTTGGATAATTTATAAAATATCCAAAAGTATTGTTGAAAAAGTTTCAAAATCATCAAAAACTTATGGTTGCAGAAAAACATTTTAGATGTATCCATCTATTTCTCACTGTAGATAGCTTTATTCTTTGATTGTCGTTTATTCCAATTTTTTTTTATACATCCAGGAGTGCCCATAAACCAAATAAAGAATCCAAGAAAAGTTAAGTCTGACTGGAATGGCCACATTTTTTCAACTTTGCGGATTTTACCCTGGTTTATTCAGATTTTTTGCTAAATCAAGTTAAAAAAATTAATTTTTTCTTAGAAAATTAATAAATTTTGTGTTACAAAACGATTTTTTAACATAAATTTATTCGTTGGATACGATGAAAACTTTAAATTGCAAGTAATTTTATTTATTTTTCCTCATGTATGTTTGAGAATAATGCCTAGTTTCTGTTCAGATGTTCCCTTTTTTTTACAAGTTTTTCAAAAAATCGTTCAGACCCGGTCGTGTGGATACGTGTCGTAGAAAGTATTGTATGCTTAAGGTTAAAGATCATCGTTCTTTTTGACAACTATTTTGATGACATCTAGCAAAAATAAGACATCTAATGCGATATAAAAAAAAAAGCAATTCAAAATAGCTTGGCACCCGTTTTGACATGTTTTGTCTCAGTCTCTGGAACCCAATATCTTTTGTGATAAACGTCCTAGTAGCTACAAGTCATCTGATGTCCTTTCAGCTAATGGTGACATTTTGAAAATCAAAGAGAACTCTACTTAAAAAAGATCTGATACATCTGGTTGGGAAAAATCGACTTAAAAACTTGAGGGGCATTATTAAAAAATAAAAGATTTCTTTTAGAAATAGAAGTAGAAATAGAAGTATTTCTATTGAAAACTCAATAGAATATTCGACCGAATATTCGTTTGGCCGAATAGTTGAAAAGGTCAATATTTGGTATTCGGCCGTTCGCCGGTACATCTGTACTATCTAATATCATTTGAATATTTCAACCTAATAGATTTTCATTAAAATTTTTACAGATAACGTTGAGAAAACTATATACAGTACCATTCCAAAATGTTTTGAAATGTACTGTTTCTGTCGTTGCCGAAAATTAAATGCAGCTATCATATACCAGTTAATCATAATTCTGTAGAAGAAAAGTTATGCAAGTAACAATTTGTTATTGGTGAAACGAAGAACACGATATCCAGAGGTGAACGGTAGTTACACAGATGAAAAAACTCTAGAGGTTCAACATTTGTATGGTTGGGTCTTCCATATCACAGATTTTTGTTGGAACCCATAATTTTGCTAGATCAACATCGAGAACTACGAATAAACAAGCGTTTAAGCGAAGTTGATTTGGCTGTAGTGAATTTCTCAACTGCTTACCGCTAAAATAATTTAACAGCTGGTAGATTTGATACATCTGATCTGATCATCTGATAGTTAGTTATTAAATATCACTGATGCTTACCTTGACCTCGAATTTTGATCAGCTAACATTAATTTCTAAGAACAAGTAAGATTTTAATTTGAGTCAGAAAATAGAAAAAAAAACTCAAGAAAGAGATTTTTGTAGTCCTTTGCGGAAAATTTTTAACAACAGGTAAATTGACTTATTTTTAAAGCTTTTCTTTTCTTGTATAGTTTTAATTTTTCTCAGATATGTACATTAGACTGAGTCGATTTGGTGTCGTTTTTTTTAATTTCGCAAACTCCGGGGTCTTAAATGCTTCGTTTTGGACCAGAACTCATCCATGATTTTCAGCAGAATTTTTAAGTAACGTTTACATGAGTAAATTTTAATTTTGAGGTTTGTATGAGAAAATTGAATATTTTGTGGTCGATGACCAGATATATGGTGCACAGAAATTTAAATTTTTAACGTCCTACATTTAAAAGAAATTTTAGCATTAGTTTGAGATTTTCAATAAAAAAAAATTAAAAAATATTTCCATTGGATTTTGGATTTTGGATTTCTGTGTGAAATAACCTCATTTCCATCCATATAAGGAAGATTAATCCAGGATCTACATACAGGAGCTCCCTACTATTTAGCATAAAAGCTCCCAACATAAGAACTCTATCATGGAAACGTATGGTACTGTTGTCCACGTTTCTTCCTCCCTGTGTTCCAGTTGTCTCTGCGTCCAATACTGCACAGTGGGGCCGGCCTAGTTAAGATGAGTAGTAAATTTACTCACCGGGATGCTTACAAGATCTCGCTGTGTATGTTTCATAAGCATAATAAGCATGTATGGGAAAATTGAATATTTTGAGCTGAAAAATCAACATTATTTTTGTTTCTTCTGTGCAACCGAGCCTGCTAATAGTTTTTGTGCTATTTCATGACTTCTTTAAAGGAAATTTTTCGCTGAACAACTTTGTCGAAAACCGTTACTTCGTTTCTTATAAGGCACAAAATTATTAGCTGTTGAATAGAGGCATGTCTTTTGGCATTAAAAAAAACAATCAATTCAACTGATATCACTGCTGGTACGATGACTACTTCGCAAGTAATACCTCGCTATGCACGAGCAGTGATGTCAGTTGAATTGATTGTTTTTCAATGCCAGAAGACATACCCCTATTCAACAGCTAATATTTTTTTTGCCGAAATTACGGTCTTCGACAAAGGTTTCCTTTAAAGAATTTATAAATTGGCACAAAGTCCATCAGCAGGGTTGGCTCCAAAAAAGAAAAAAAAGCAAACAAAAAGGATGATGATTTGCTAGTACAAAATATTTCATTTTCTCATTCAAATATAAATGTTCAAATTTACTCATGTGAACGTTATTTCTGCAAAAATCATGAATGAGTTTTGAACCAAAACAAAGTTTTTCAGACACCAGGGTTTACGAAATTCAAAAATGACCCCAAATCGACTCAGTCTAATGCTGCAGCCGAAAAACGTCGATTTCCGGAGGACCAATTCGGAAGGTGCAGGAAAAAACAATGAAACGGATCCTCAATTGATTCAACGTAAGATTTAATACTTTTTGAATATTGACATCATAGTCCTGATTTTAACGAATACTTTTTTTCAGGTCCATGAACAACCTCCCCCAGTAAGCCTCGAAATTGTTTTCCGACCACTAAATCATTCGTCTTGGATGCAGCCAAAAGGGTTCTAGCTGTTTTGGTTGTCGCGGGTGATACAGCAGCAGATATAGTCATTAATTGAACATATGCGTTTTATTTAAAAATAATCAAAATGATTTTTACTTTCAAATAAGAAACAACAAAAGATTTTACCAGCCTCAGATAATGCATATTCATACTCTGAATCTACAGTTTTCTACATTCAGAAAGAACAGCAGTTGTGCTTAAAACAGCCATGCTATTGCATTCATAAGGTAACATTACACAAAGGCTAAACTAGCAGTTAGCTCGAAACGAGAAAAACGAATTAGAAATATCTGAACATCTAATCAAATCCTATTAAAAAAAGTCGACCACTTTTAGTTCAAGAAATTCAATACATGTGCATAATATTCACTTAAAGGGTGATACGGTAAAAATTTGGTCAAGGGAAAACGCGTGTAAATCGGTGAAATCGTTTATTAAAAAAAATCAAATTAAATATCTTTTTCAAGTTTAATTAGTATAAAATTCAGGACAAATATTCAGCTAGGCTTCCGCTTTTCAAATCCGAATTGCCGGGCCTTACGCTTAACCCCTGCCATCAGATTTTGTACAGCCACCTTGTCCACCTTCTTCGCCGCAAAAAGCCAGTTTGCCTTGAACTGCTGCTCGTCCATAGCAGTTTTTTTGGTCTTCTTTAGGTTCCGCTTAACAATAGCCCTGTATTTCTCAATTGGGCAAAGCTCTGGCATGTTGGGAAAGTTCTTGTCCTTGGAACCACGTTGTTGGCGGCGTACCACTCCATTTCCTTTTTACCGTAATTGCAAGATGCCAAATCCGGCCAAAACAATACGGAACAACCGTGTTTCTTCAGGAATGGCAGCAGACGTTTATTCAAACACTCTTTCACGTAAATTTCTTGGTTGACAGTTCCGGAAGCTATGAAAATGCTGCTTTTCAGGCCACAGATAAAGATGGCTTGCCAAACCAGATATTTCTTAGCGAATTTTGACAGTTTCATGTGCTTGAAAATATCTGCTACCTTTCCCCTTCCTTTTGCCGTATAAAACTCCTGTACCGGAAGCTGCTTGTAGTCGGCTTTGACGTAGGTTTCGTCGTTTATTACCACGCAGTCAAACTTCGTCAACATCGTCGTGTACAGCCTCCGGGATCGCGCTTTGGCCGTCGTATTTTGTTTATCATCGCGATTTGGAGTCACTACCTTCTTGTAAGTCGATAGTACGGCTCGTTTTTTGGCTCGATGCACGATTGTAGACGATACATACAGCTTATTTGCGGCATCTCGGAGAGAGAGGTTAGGGTTTCGCTTGAAACTACCGGCAACTCTCTTTGTCGTCTCAGCGGCTTCCGGTATT
The DNA here is from genome assembly GCF_029784155.1 of Uranotaenia lowii. Classification (NCBI taxonomy): domain Eukaryota; kingdom Metazoa; phylum Arthropoda; class Insecta; order Diptera; family Culicidae; genus Uranotaenia; species Uranotaenia lowii. The sequence goes on from NC_073691.1 coordinate 123,064,153, forward strand.
CGATTTCCCCTCGATCCAGACTTCCTGGCTGTCGACAGACGTTCCCCAAACACTTAAAGGGGGGGTAGGGTCTAACGGGTATAAAAAAACACCATTTTCACGATTTATTTCTAGAGCTATCGTTCAAACAAATGTATTCAAATTTTTTGCATTATACAAAGCATTGTTAAAAGAACATTTAGTAATTTTTTCGTAGAAAAATATTGAAAAATGAGCCGGTGACGGAGCACTTTCGAGGATGTCTTTTAAAAAACAGGATTTGCGGTGGACACTGTATCTCAGCACAGAATCATCTGAAGTCAAAAAATCAGAGCAAAATATTTTTAATACATGTTTTTCTGGACCCCAACGTTTTTATTTAACTTAAAAAATTTTTTATGAAATTTTTGTGGCTGTTTGAAGTAAAAACTACGATTTTTCATGAAAAAATCCGCCATTTTTCACCTGTAAAATCTCGCCAAAGTAAAAAAAACAAAAAAGAAAAACGTTGGGGTCTGGTATTTTATATGTAGAAAATATGTTCCAAATTTGAAAAGAATCGGATAAGTAGTTTTCAAATGACGATGTCCACGGACTTTAAAAATGTGCTTTCGAGAAAAACGCGTTTGAAGTTTCTGCTCTTGCTTTCTTGCAGTATTAGATAGGAGGAGATAAAGGCCTATAATTTCTATAGTTTTGCTTCAATTGACTTGAAAATTTGACACAACATTCTTGAAATGTTTTACATTAAGAAAATAAAAAAATAAAAAAATCGATTTTTTTAAAGTGTTAGACCCTACCCCCCTTCCCTTAATTACATTTGTAACGGTTGATTTGGCAACTTTTAGCGATTTTGATACGCTGCTCTTCTTCTTTGGACGCCATTTTGACAACTGAAGAGTGAATTCCAGAATCGAAATAGGAGCATTCTACACAAACACACCTTCAAAATGAGGGTTGTTCAGGTTTTTTAAATGCAAAATTGGAAGAAATACGTCAAGTTGATATTGAGCAAATTCACCCTTTATTGTTCAGTGGTCATCAAGAACTTTAACTTTTTTTCATTAAATTTCAGATATTTTCGAGTTTCGCCTTTTTTCGTTTCCGATTCCAGTTACGCCTGCAAGTTTTGCCCAATTGATCAGCCGTTTTTGTTTTGGTTTAAAAGTTTTGGTACTTCACGAAAAAACTAATTAGGCCGTTTTGTCACACACGTTCAACACGTTCAAAGAAAAAAATAACCCCATTTTGAGTAGGCGTAACTTCACGTTGCAACCAAAATGCACCAACAAGAAGTTTCGCCCAATTAAATTTGATCTATTTTTGAAAGTTTTAAATGATTTTATGATGGAACCGCGTTTATTAAATAAAATTCAACCGCGTACATTCAGAATAACCGATAACTCGGTTTGTTTACATTTGGCAGTTTCGCCTTTATGAAAGGTTACGCTAGATTTCATCCATTGCTATATTAGCAATAATAAATTCCGTGGCAACGGATAATTCTCTGGTTGGCCTGATCGAATTTTTGGGCCAGAATCAAACAACCATATTTATGTTCCTGTAGACGCGGCGTAATTTAGCTGATAAATCCATATATTTTTCACCGTGTATTTATGCACAAAGTTGCAAAAAGATTTTTTTTTTCAGCGCGTGCCATGAATTGTTTCAACGAGGCTTACCGTTGCATGTTTATGCAATACAGTGCTGAACAATAAACATATCGACACTGAAAACATATCCGAGGGTCATTCGGGGGAATATGCAATTTTGGAAAAAACGAGTACGCGGAATTCAAACAAAAGCTGGAGACCCGAAAACATTACATTGCATCTCGAATGTTTTATTCCTTCAGCTTTTCAAGAAGACTAAATAGCCTTCTTTTCAGCTTGGACGTTTTTGATGAGTCCATAAGAAATTAAATGACACTAATCGAATCGGGAAAATACAATATTAGCCGACTTATATCGACTTCAATTGATCTTGACCTCAGATTGTCTTGTAACAAAAAATAATTGTGCATAACCTACATAACTTTATAAGCTAAGAATATTCCCATTCAAACCTGATCTACCATAATATAAAATAGTTTTGAAAATCAGTTCACGATCCACTAGAAGTTGTTATTGTGGAAATATTGCATATCGGTCAACAAAAGCCGGTTTGTTATCACCGACCGAAGAAACGGCTTTTGCTCGCGATAGACGATCGACTGATGATTTCGGAAAACAGTTGATGTTACGAGCACAGTACTCACAGCGTAAAGTCCCACATTTTTGGTATGCAGATCATCATCGTCCACATCATTGGCCGGGGGTTATGTCAGTTTGGAGTCGCTTCAGCTAAATACGTATTCAATATCGGTGATGACCCATCGCAGCCAGGCCTGTCGTTGACGTGATAGGAATTTCTTATTAGTTTTGGACATAATTCTCGAATCTTGAGACCCTCAGAGTCGATTGATCGAATCGATTCCAAATGTGGTTCGGATGGCCAGACCAGCCGACACACGTTCGTCCTATAAATCAGAATCTATCGACGAAGCATGGCGCATATTATACTGGTATGCTAATAGATGTATGGAAATGGGTGTGGGTTGTGTGTGGGGCTGCTGCTGCAATGGATGACCGGTTAGTTTATTTGCGTTAAACTTCATATGCATATAATAGGCAGTATGTGCTGCACCTTTCCCAAATAAACTGAAACATCTACGCAGTAAAAGGAACAAGAAATGTATAGCACTTCGATGCTGTGTTTGCCAAATTCATAATTTTGTCACAACAAACTGGTGGACATTTCAAAGCCGTACCACCTACATCAATAGATCGGATTTGGATAACTATGTGACTGTACATCCATTGAAAACTTTTTACTATATAGCAACAGCGTGTAACTTCAAGTTTCTATGCTCCTTAAATTAGAACGATACTTAATCCCGTAGATGAACTAGAAGCATTTTCTTGGGAGTAAAAAAATTGAGATACTTTTGAAGTTAGGGTAGACTTGATCCTCTATTCAGGAAGTCCTAATCCATGGCAAAAATCAAACAAAATCCCAAGATAGAATGTTAATTGACTATTTTGGTCATGTTTGTTCTCATTTCACAATCTATAATTCCCAAAAAAAAGCTATAGCTTACTCTCAACCCTTATGAAACAAGAGAAAATCAATTATTCTAAACTTATTTTGTTAAAATTTTTTGAGCTTCAACCATTGCTGTTATGTTCCATTTGGCACATTTATCTAGAACATTTGATCTTTGTACGACATTCTAGTTTGGAGGTATAGCTAAGGAATCAAGTATCCCCAGGGATCAAGTATCCTCATTCTCCCCTACCCATTTAGACTCCTGTGTAAATAATTTCCACGCAGAAATATTTTCGCAGCGACCCACATTTCGGTGCCAGAATTTAAGTGGAACAAACAAATCGTGCATTACTCCGGCGTTTTTCGAACTACTGAAAATTTCGATAAAAATTGAGAAATCATTGACAAATTTTATTGACACTAAAAAATACATATCGATATGGTGTCATTGTCAATGTAAAGAACTGCGAGCATATTTTACTGCGCGCAAATTATTTGCACGGGGGTCTAAATGGGTGCAATCAGCGCCGTTTGTTATGAACGGAATCGGTGCGTATGAGGGTTTACTTTTTGGTAGAAATAATTTGAAGTAACTGAACTCTGATGTTGGTCCTTTTTTCATATAGGGTAACGGACTTATTTTGGACCAGGGGAAATTTTTTGGACCACCTTGTCTAGCTCTCTTATAAATCAACTAATAATGAAAAAAAATAGTGCATTACATTAAGTGCCCGGGCTTCAACAATATTTGCTATAAAATTTTTAGATCATTTGTTTTATGAGAGAGCTAGACAAGGTGGTCCAAAATTGGTCCACTGGTCCAAAATAAGTCCGTTACCCTACTACCTTTTCAACTTTTAGCACATGATAGTTTACATTAAGAATGTGATGGTATTAGTGAGTGCGAAATTTGTATCTGTCAAATCAGATTCTCGCAAAAGTCTTAAAATTCAAGCAATTGACAATAAATAAGCTGATCAAATAACATTACAGAATTGTAAAATAAAAAAAAATAAAATTGGGTCAACAGATTGTTGTACCGTCAAGCTAGAGACAGCCTCAAATTACGAGCCCATTTTGTCGCTTTTCTTTAATTGACAAAACTGGATAATGAAATCGACATGAGCTACCGAACCACATGAAAAGGTCGCCGCGAGATGAAAATCTACGTCAACGGGGTCGCCCCAAAGAATGTCGAAAAGGAACGAAAGGGGCGGGCGAGGTCTAGAGCAAGAGAAGAAGAGCGAGCTGCGCTGGTTTTCTGATTCAGATTATAAAATGAAAGTGAAATGAATGTCGCACAGGGGAACCGTTTTTTGGATCGGGCGGAATGGAGCAGCAAAAATTATTCAATCTGGCTGGCTGGAAAGGGAGCATACTTTTTCTGCATACTAAACTAAAACGAACGAGCCGGTACCGGTTGACCTTGATGGGGTGGTGTTTCATTTACAATTGAAAATAATCGATGTAGCGCGTGTGAGTGATATTCAGATTTAATTGAACAGGTAAATGATAAATGGAACTATGATAATTGGCGAGTGTGATGCAATCTTGGAAGATAACGTATTTTTTATTCTTCCACAGTTTAAGTTTGAAAAAGATCACTGGAAAAGTCAATATTACTCAATATACTTACACAGCAGATGAGAAATCAGTTACCTGAAAATAAAAACAAATCATGAATTAGTTATATTTAACGAAACAAACTATATCTATATAAAATTTTCCTTTCGTCGATATTCTTCCCCAAATTTTTATTCATATTTTTTTTATATCGCTCGATTTTTTAAGACTGAAACATGGCAACATAAAAACGGTCATTTGGTTAATTCAATGTTTTTTTTTAAATGAACTAAGATTTTATTGCCATTATACTCAAATCGATATCGAACTTAAAAACTCGTATGATTTTATGACATAAACAAAGTGTACCTATAACTTTTACTTTTCCAACCTGTAGATTCCAAAGTTAACAAAAAGGCACAACTTAGACGAACTAGGGTAATAGTTATGAAGATACCAGCGGCTTTGACGTAGTGGTTAAAGCTCAAGTCATCAACGCCAAGGTTCATGAGATCGAATCCCGGTCATGGAAAACATAGTACACTTTCTGTGGTCTGGTCTGTGGTCCGATCAATGTGAAAATTAGTTTATATGAGTTCTTGGGTCGGAGATAGTTTGTAGAACACTTTCAAACCGCTCCTACTTAAAAAAGGTAGAGCTCCCATACAAAATACGTCTAAAATACGTACAAAATACGTACAAAGTACGTTTCGGTGGTCGAGTGGTTAGCGTGGTAAGACGGTAATCGCTAGCCCACTGATAGCATGGGTTCGATTCCCATCTTGGTACTGTGTGTTAAATGTTAATCTTAAGTTGTCCACGTCATTAATTCAGTCTTTAAAGCCTAAATCGGCTAAGACGGTGTATGTCTTTTTTTTAAATAAATATAAGGTATGGCACAACCCGTACAATTTCTAAGTAATTTTCCTCTAATTTTCTACAAAACATATTTAAATCATGAGATGATTAATAATAATATACGACAAGTTTTGGGGGGGGGGGGGGGGTGAGGTTGTAACCCCATTTAAAATGTGATAGAACAAAAATAATTTTCAGTATATTTTGATCAAACTTGATCGAAGTAATAAAATGATTTAAAATATTAATATATTTCGTTTTTTTAAAGGAGGCTTTCATACAAAATAACTAAAAATATGACAAACTCGAATTATTTTCAATAGATTATCGTTAAACATCGATGCACATAAGTGTTTAGATATGTTTAGATGATTGATTGAATAGGGAAACAAGTTTTAGTAAAATATGATAACTTACTCAATGTAGCGTTTTCTTCATACTTTTAAGAAAAATGCGGATAAAATCATTTGTCACCGTTTGGAAGGAATTCTCGATTTTTCTCCTGTAACACGGCTTATTAGGCGGCGCACATCTTCTTCGAAAATCGTTTAAGCTATCTCATTCCACCAGGTATTTATCTGATTGATGTCTTTGACAACCTTTTCGTTTGCCTTGAGTCTCATCTTCATGATCGCCCAGTATTTCTCAATAGGGCGGAACTGGGGGTAGTTGAGTGGGTTAAGGTTTATCGGAACAAACTGGACCCATTTCTCTGTATGCCATTCTTGAACGACTTTACTGTAAGGACAGCTTGCAAAATCTGGCCAAAACATTACGGGATGGTAGTGGGATCGAATGAAAGGAAAAATTCGTTTTTAGAGGCACTCTTTTCGGTACAGTTCCAGTGTGTCTAATTTTTAACGAAAACTTTCGTTTTTTTTTTTGCCTCAGCTGCAAATTCCCTGCCGAATCATAAATTTTCGTGCAAATTTGTCGGCAAAACCAATTTAAATTTGACTGGAATAAAATTTTTGACGTGGGAATTGCCCGAAGTCAGCCTTGACATAAGTTTATTCGTCCATCTGAAGACACTCGTCGAACTTTGTCAGCACGTGGTGGTATAGCTTCCGAGCACGGATTTTGATCACATTATTCTGTTTTATGGTTCGATTTGGCCGTTTGCTAGCTCGATACGACTTGATTGCTTCCCGGAGTCGAATTCTCCTCATGGTAGGGGAAAAGTTCATATAACGCCCCATGTGGCTAATATGCGCCACCCTTGTTTTGAAGAATCTGTAACATTTTAAGCCTGCAAAAGATTACCAATTGGTTTTAAATGCTGTGATTGGTCATGGCAAGTATGATTTTTTCCTTAAAATTCCTCTGTATCGTGATAATTTCACAATTTAGGTTTTTCTTCTTTTCGATCTAAATTTTAAAACACTTTCAATAAGGTGTCACCAAGCAGAGACAAACGAATAAGACAATATTTTCTGACACATCGATAGAGGAGAATCTGAACTATGATTTTATGCTAAAAAATCATACTGAACTCGCTATGGTATGGTTTTTATGGGTATGTTCTATCACGGCCCATGCGCTCGTTATAACGCGCCAATCGAAGTAGGCTGAAAATAGCATTTATTTTTCAAAAAGGCCAATTTTTATTGAAAATGAACAAAAAGTCTAAAACCATATTTTGAGCGTGAATTCAGCCCAAAAAATGTACTTTTAATATTTTTTTAAATTTTGATTAGTTCATTTTGATTTTCTTTTCATTCAAAGTGTCTGTAAGTATTGGTGTGTTTTCGGTCTTCGGCTGCTTTCGGGTGTGTTCGGCTGCTAGGCGCGTATTGAATACACAGCGGCGCGTATTAGCAACACAGTTTTGTTCTGTGGCTATGAATATGGTTTTTAAAAATCAAGTTTTTAAAGCAACTATAGCAATTTGGGTAATAAAAAATCATAGGCATTTGTAGAAACACTTTTCTTCAACGATTGCACCCATTTTTAACACAATTTGTACGTGGAATAGATAGAAAATCAGCGATTCGCTTAGGTGGCGCATAATAGGGCATGTTCCCCTACTTTGGACAGTATAGAATTTTCTGGCCAACAGATTGGAATTCCTCTTAATCGTCTTCAAAATTCTACCACGCAGTTTCCGGTCGACAGTTTCACTCTAACGATTGGCTTGAGGCTTCCGAATTGTCGTCAATGTTTTCTTATACCATTTGATAACGCGCCATACGGTATTTCTGGGCAATTTCAACTGTTTAGCTAGCCTAGATGCAGATCACAATGAATTTTCCAAATAACTGTTCACAATTTTTTACCTCCTTTCTTCTTTCATGTTGATTGTTTACAAAGTACAGTCGATTTGCGTAATGGCAAAAATACATACGTGAAGCTGACAAAATTCCCGACACGTGGGCACCTTCCAAATCCATTAACTTTAACCTAAGTATACCATACTATCTACCACACGTATCAACATGGTCCGGCAATTCAGGACGATTTTTGAAAAATTTGGGACATGGGAAATAAGAAAGAAAATTACTTGAATTTGGAAATTTTCATTGAATGACAGCAGTAGTGTAAAAATCGTATCTAAAGATCAAACAAAAATTTATGTTCATTTTGAAATTTCCTAAAAATCGTGTTTGAACACAAAATTTTAAAACCTTTCGATAAACGCTAAACAATTCGTTATCCAATCATTTTTTTTAAAGGTTAAGAACATCGACAAAAAATAGCCTCCAACGTGATATCAAAAAAATGTGCAACATGTCGGTACATATGTTCATATCATTATGTATGTAAACAAATAAGGTCTATGTGAACTTAAGTAACTGAGCCTATGTACGTGGACGACTCTACAAACGTCGGTCAATTAGAATGGGCATTGGGTACTTGTAATAAATTAGCCCTTGAAACAACAAAAAGCAAACACCACCAATTGTTGTATATTTAGTCGCAAATATTTTATTCTGGACAGATTTTTTAATATGGAAATGCTTTGTTTGTTTTGTTACAGCAACACAACAGCTTCTTCATATGATAGACAAGATCTTGAACAGAGAACAGGAAATTCCAGCACCGTGACTGTAATCGTTGTCGCATGTACATAAACATGGCATTCTTCATACCCGCTCTCTATCGATGCGTTATACCAGTGCAGTGGTCTTCAATTTTTTTTCACTCACTGCACCCCAGTCGCAAATTTATATAGAAATAAAACAAAAAGGTAGTTCTCAACGCCCACCAGCGGTAGGGATTACTTCAAAAATCACTGCTTTAAACCATGACCCGCGGGCCACATGTGGACCAACTTTTTGGCAAAACCATGTTCTAAGAATTAGACGTTTTTCATTATTTACATAATTTGGATAAATACACCTGAACTGAATCTACACGAGCTACATTCACAACAAAGATCTGAGAAATTTATTTTATCTGATGTAATATAATTTTACAAAAAAGGTTACCGTCACTGAATACAGAAACAAATAAAATTAAAAATCAACTGGGGCAACATGCAACATTTTTCAACTTCAATGGCTTCTAAAATCTTAATGTTTACAGATAATCATACCTCTTGTACATCAAAAGTTTTAAGGTTGATGGGACACCAAACTGCCGTAGTAAAAAAAATTATTGGCTTTACCAGTTATTTTTTAATTTACAAAAACATGCGATTTTCACCATACTAAGAAAAAAAGGGGTAAGTTGCAACAAACTCAGTAATTCATAAAAAATCAAATGAAAACGTTTGAAAATTAAAAGTTTTTGATACATTTGTGATGTCATAACGCATAAAGCACCAATTGTAGTAATTTTTGGTTTTGTTCGAATTAAATTTTACATTTTTTCTGTCAAAAATGTTTTTAAGAAAAAAGTGTTAATCTGCTGCATACATTTAGGGGTAAAAAATTCTACAAAATATTCCATTATCTTAAAAAATCATGTAAATAAATGTTAGAATGGATGAAATTTTAATGTTAATAAACGCATAATGCAAAACAATGATATCCCAGCATATGGAAACGCGATTTATAAGATTCAGTTCTGATTTGAATTTTGTTGCATTTTGCCCCAGTCAGCTAACTGAATTATAAAAATATTTATTTAAAAATATTTGGTGACTGTCCGAAAAATATGTATACACCAAAAGTGTTGGTAATGGATAAGGAAAGACATATAAAGTTTGTAGGTGATATCATTAAGCCAATCCGTCATACGAGGTAAAGTTTTTTAGGGTATCGAAAAATGTAAAAATTTGAACATCTACTGCTCGATTTTTTTAATTTTTATGAGAATCAAAAACTCACATTTTCATATGTGATGAAAGAAATTAGAGAAACATGAACTATCAAAGAACGAAAGAACATAAGCCGTAAATATCATGAAAATTTCGAAAAAGATACAACGGCTCACCGACAGGACTTGAACCTGCAATCTCCGCTTCGGTACAACGGCGCGTTAGCCAATTCCACCACGGTGAACGTGATGGAACCGGCGAACACGAGCAATCGAGCTCTGCCGATCAACTGCTGGACCCTCTATCGAAACACCATGTATATCCCGCATGTGATCTTTCCCTCTATTGATCTCTCTTGTTTCTCTAACCCCACCCATCGACTCGGGATTTTAGCCGAGCGAGCACATGGTCGATTGCTTCGGGTTTGCCGCAACTTACGGTCAGATGAAGAAGCAATCAGTGCCGCTCAAGGTTCCGAGCAGACCAGTTACACAGGGAGGTGTTGCTCTGTTGAAATCAATACTGATGTTATGAAATCGCTTGGTACATCTTTGTACCTGAAAATGATCACATTTTCATATGTGATGAAAGAAATTAGAGAAACATGAACTATCAAAGAACGAAAGAACATAAGCCGTAAATATCATGAAAATTTCGAAAAAGATACAACGGCTCACCGACAGGACTTGAACCTGCAATCTCCGCTTCGGTACAACGGCGCGTTAGCCAATTCCACCACGGTGAACGTGATGGAACCGGCGAACACGAGCAATTGAGCTCTGCCGATCAACTGCTGGACCCTCTATCGAAACACCATGCATATCCCGCATGTGATCTTTCCCTCTATTGATCTCTCTTGTTTCTCTAACCCCACCCATCGACTCGGGATTTTAGCCGAGCGAGCACATGGTCGATTGCTTCGGGTTTGCCGCAACTTACGGTCAGATGAAGAAGCAATCAGTGCCGCTCAAGGTTCCGAGCAGACCAGTTACACAGGGAGGTGTTGCTCTGTTGAAATCAATACTGATGTTATGAAATCGCTTGGTACATCTTTGTACCTGAAAATGATCACATTTTCATATGTGATGAAAGAAATTAGAGAAACATGAACTATCAAAGAACGAAAGAACATAAGCCGTAAATATCATGAAAATTTCGAAAAAGATACAACGGCTCACCGACATGACTTGAACCTGCAATCTCCGCTTCGGTACAACGGCGCGTTAGCCAATTCCACCACGGTGAACGTGATGGAACCGGCGAACACGAGCAATCGAGCTCTGCCGATCAACTGCTGGACCCTCTATCGAAACACCATGTATATCCCGCATGTGATCTTTCCCTCTATTGATCTCTCTTGTTTCTCTAACCCCACCCATCGACTCGGGATTTTAGCCGAGCGAGCACATGGTCGATTGCTTCGGGTTTGCCGCAACTTACGGTCAGATGAAGAAGCAATCAGTGCCGCTCAAGGTTCCGAGCAGACCAGTTACACAGGGAGGTGTTGCTCTGTTGAAATCAATACTGATGTTATGAAATCGCTTGGTACATCTTTGTACCTGAAAATGATCACATTTTCATATGTGATGAAAGAAATTAGAGAAACATGAACTATCAAAGAACGAAAGAACATAAGCCGTAAATATCATGAAAATTTCGAAAAAGATACAACGGCTCACCGACAGGACTTGAACCTGCAATCTCCGCTTCGGTACAACGGCGCGTTAGCCAATTCCACCACGGTGAACGTGATGGAACCGGCGAACACGAGCAATTGAGCTCTGCCGATCAACTGCTGGACCCTCTATCGAAACACCATGTATATCCCGCATGTGATCTTTCCCTCTATTGATCTCTCTTGTTTCTCTAACCCCACCCATCGACTCGGGATTTTAACCGAGCGAGCACATGGTCGATTGCTTCGGGTTTGCCGCAACTTACGGTCAGATGAAGAAGCAATCAGTGCCGCTCAAGGTTCCGAGCAGACCAGTTACACAGGGAGGTGTTGCTCTGTTGAAATCAATACAGAGCAACACCTCCCTGTGTAACTGGTCTGCTCGGAACCTTGAGCGGCACTGATTGCTTCTTCATCTGACCGTAAGTTGCGGCAAACCCGAAGCAATCGACCATGTGCTCGCTCGGCTAAAATCCCGAGTCGATGGGTGGGGTTAGAGAAACAAGAGAGATCAATAGAGGGAAAGATCACATGCGGGATACACATGGTGTTTCGATAGAGGGTCCAGCAGTTGATCGGCAGAGCTCGATTGCTCGTGTTCGCCGGTTCCATCACGTTCACCGTGGTGGAATTGGCTAACGCGCCGTTGTACCGAAGCGGAGATTGCAGGTTCAAGTCCTGTCGGTGAGCCGTTGTATCTTTTTCGAAATTTTCATGATATTTACGGCTTATGTTCTTTCGTTCTTTGATAGTTCATGTTTCTCTAATTTCTTTCATCACATATGAAAATGTGATCATTTTCAGGTACAAAGATGTACCAAGCGATTTCATAACATCAGTATTGATTTCAACAGAGCAACACCTCCCTGTGTAACTGGTCTGCTCGGAACCTTGAGCGGCACTGATTGCTTCTTCATCTGACCGTAAGTTGCGGCAAACCCGAAGCAATCGACCATGTGCTCGCTCGGCTAAAATCCCGAGTCGATGGGTGGGGTTAGAGAAACAAGAGAGATCAATAGAGGGAAAGATCACATGCGGGATATACATGGTGTTTCGATAGAGGGTCCAGCAGTTGATCGGCAGAGCTCGATTGCTCGTGTTCGCCGGTTCCATCACGTTCACCGTGGTGGAATTGGCTAACGCGCCGTTGTACCGAAGCGAAGATTGCAGGTTCAAGTCATGTCGGTGAGCCGTTGTATCTTTTTCGAAATTTTCATGATATTTACGGCTTATGTTCTTTCGTTCTTTGATAGTTCATGTTTCTCTAATTTCTTTCATCACATATGAAAATGTGATCATTTTCAGGTACAAAGATGTACCAAGCGATTTCATAACATCAGTATTGATTTCAACAGAGCAACACCTCCCTGTGTAACTGGTCTGCTCGGAACCTTGAGCGGCACTGATTGCTTCTTCATCTGACCGTAAGTTGCGGCAAACCCGAAGCAATCGACCATGTGCTCGCTCGGCTAAAATCCCGAGTCGATGGGTGGGGTTAGAGAAACAAGAGAGATCAATAGAGGGAAAGATCACATGCGGGATATGCATGGTGTTTCGATAGAGGGTCCAGCAGTTGATCGGCAGAGCTCGATTGCTCGTGTTCGCCGGTTCCATCACGTTCACCGTGGTGGAATTGGCTAACGCGCCGTTGTACCGAAGCGGAGATTGCAGGTTCAAGTCCTGTCGGTGAGCCGTTGTATCTTTTTCGAAATTTTCATGATATTTACGGCTTATGTTCTTTCGTTCTTTGATAGTTCATGTTTCTCTAATTTCTTTCATCACATATGAAAATGTGATCATTTTCAGGTACAAAGATGTACCAAGCGATTTCATAACATCAGTATTGATTTCAACAGAGCAACACCTCCCTGTGTAACTGGTCTGCTCGGAACCTTGAGCGGCACTGATTGCTTCTTCATCTGACCGTAAGTTGCGGCAAACCCGAAGCAATCGACCATGTGCTCGCTCGGCTAAAATCCCGAGTCGATGGGTGGGGTTAGAGAAACAAGAGAGATCAATAGAGGGAAAGATCACATGCGGGATATACATGGTGTTTCGATAGAGGGTCCAGCAGTTGATCGGCAGAGCTCGATTGCTCGTGTTCGCCGGTTCCATCACGTTCACCGTGGTGGAATTGGCTAACGCGCCGTTGTACCGAAGCGGAGATTGCAGGTTCAAGTCCTGTCGGTGAGCCGTTGTATCTTTTTCGAAATTTTCATGATATTTACGGCTTATGTTCTTTCGTTCTTTGATAGTTCATGTTTCTCTAATTTCTTTCATCACATATGAAAATGTGATCATTTTCAGGTACAAAGATGTACCAAGCGATTTCATAACATCAGTATTGATTTCAACAGAGCAACACCTCCCTGTGTAACTGGTCTGCTCGGAACCTTGAGCGGCACTGATTGCTTCTTCATCTGACCGTAAGTTGCGGCAAACCCGAAGCAATCGACCATGTGCTCGCTCGGCTAAAATCCCGAGTCGATGGGTGGGGTTAGAGAAACAAGAGAGATCAATAGAGGGAAAGATCACATGCGGGATATACATGGTGTTTCGATAGAGGGTCCAGCAGTTGATCGGCAGAGCTCGATTGCTCGTGTTCGCCGGTTCCATCACGTTCACCGTGGTGGAATTGGCTAACGCGCCGTTGTACCGAAGCGGAGATTGCAGGTTCAAGTCCTGTCGGTGAGCCGTTGTATCTTTTTCGAAATTTTCATGATATTTACGGCTTATGTTCTTTCGTTCTTTGATAGTTCATGTTTCTCTAATTTCTTTCATCACATATGAAAATGTGATCATTTTCAGGTACAAAGATGTACCAAGCGATTTCATAACATCAGTATTGAATCAAAAACTTTAAAAAACTCTTTCACGATGTTAAAAACCATGTCATCATCAATTTGTTATCATTCAATGATAACTTTATTACAGTATATTGAAATAAAAGTTGAATGAGTGTTGTGGTGTACAAATGTTGCATCTAACCCTGCTTTTGCATGATGCCCCGTTTGACGGTATTCAAAATTGTACGGTGTATGACACATTATATGTACATTCAATCACATATTTTTTTAATGCTTTTTCTGATTAGTTTTTGGTGACTACATATCATTGGTATGAAGATCATTCATTCGTACTATAGTTTTGATATTTAGGAGTTTGGATAGCCTCAGAAAAATAGAAAGATCATATCAAAATCATTTAAAAATCGTATAAAAATTACCAAATCATATCCACATCATGATTAAAATTATATTTTTAATAGATTTCAACCATTCTTAATTTGAATTCTCTTTCTACAACTTCCTTCATCCATAGAAATTAAATAACTTTTACAAATTATGTAAAATATCGATACTCTGCTTTTTAAATGTTTCCTTTTTTTTATTTAATACTAAGCTCTAACAGAACAAGATAAATTTATGAAAATTAAACCAAATTCAAGTAAATTTATCAAAGAAAAAATATCGACAGCAACATCTCATCTCGGCTTGCCAGTCCGATATCTTACCCAGTGCACCAACTGAGTCGGTTAGCAAACGAAAGTTTATTGTCATAGTTTTTCTGCCACCGCCGATTACCAAAAAAAACGCACTGCCGGTCCGGCATTGAATCTTATACCGATAATTACACTTCCAAGTAAGTTCATTATTGGGATAGAGTCTGATTTGTGTGTGTATCGGAATAAGGTGACTAGAGTCCCGTGACGGTAAGGTCACTCGACTATCGTCCCTTCACGGGTGGCGCAGAAGAAGGGTATTTGTTTTTGGCACCCCAGCATATCTCATTTTTGAAATTTAGCCCGCATGTTGAAAATGTTGGCCACCTATGCTTTAAACAATCGACGAAACATCCATGATCACAGACCAGCTATTATCCAGTTGAAGTGAAACAATACCAGTTTAGCTTGAATGAAGGAAAGGAACCAACACTTGGGCTCTGAAATCCGATAACCAACCTTCTACCCGCACATGAAGCAGGTGATAATTGTCTGAGGTAATTGCTCAATTAATCGTATGCATCAATCGTTTAGGCTAGACCATCGCGAGCGCATTCCTTTCAGTTTCGCACATCACTGTCCAACTACCTGATACCTACACTGTGTGCATTTCCACAGCTTCATCAAACAGAATACCACAAGAGGCGGACAAGAATAGGCAACAGCAACAACAAACTTTGCTTATTCTCAACGCTTTACATCCAATTTTGTTACTTTTCAATTGTTTTTGCGGAAGATTTAACACCACCGACACGCTTCTATTCATCGTAAATGCCTTTTTGAAATCGCCTCGCTTGATGGGGAGACCCCGCTCACCGAAAGCATTTTCCGCACATTCGACAAACGAATCGAGCGGGTCTCGATTTTAAGGGGAGGGCAATTATGGGAGAAAATCAAAGTTATTGCCACCTTCCGAGGGTTGTCGGCGGGTATGCCTATTTACTCATATATTTCACCATGATTTCTCTGCTGCTCAATACCAACAGTATTGATCGATCATTGTTTGTTCATGATCAAGTGCTTCATCAAAGTTAGCACTTATTCCAAGCCCGATTTTTGTCGTAGAATTGGATGTCGTGCTGTAAAATTTTCTTTTTGAATCTATAACTACCCTGCACATCACAATAAAAGCACTCCTTTCAAATTTATTCCAATACCGATTATTGAGTTGAACTTCAAAACCGAAGTTGTTCCATAAATCGCTTAAATACCCTATTCTGTTCTCGAACGTAATTCACCATTAGTTTGCTCATTCACTTATTAATTCATCATGCAATCCATGCATGGTACGGACGCGAGTGTGTTTTTGCCGCGCCGGTTACCTGTCTGTTGGAAATGAAATAAGTATTCTTCGGTAGCTATGCTTCATTTGGTAAATAAACGGAAAACATTCTGTTTGTAAACCCGTCACCATTCATTCAATTTTGTTTGCATACATTTATGAGTATCGTTTACTACCTTCTAGATACACGCTAAGAGCCTGTGCTCGACAGTCAACGATAAACGGTACATTCACCTCGCAAAAACACTTCAACCTTTTGAAGTTGTAGGTGATTTTGATCTTCATAATTTATTAAAAATGGAAAGGAAGCAACAATTTGCATTAACACCTTGCGGACCAAATACTAGATGTCTCCTTTTTCCTCGCTTGACGCGACGTGCGCTTCACTAAGAAGCTTAACTCAAATGTGATACATTTTATAAAGAAACTTTAATCTACATAATTGCGTGTTACAACACTTTCAATAACTCAAACATACTAAATTTGTAGAGTTTGGTACAGTCGTTTCTGAGACATCAGAGAATGCCAAATTCTGGTATTTTCAGTTTTAAATTTCTCCGCCGCCCTTAATGTGTTAATATAGAGGTATAAAGTTCGGTCTTTTCGATCAGTTGAATCCACAGAATAATAGGACATAATCGCATGACATTATGTGTTCTTGATTACTTACTTAATGTTCCCGCACGGATCCTCCGGTGCATAGGGCCGCGGTATAAGACCTCCACTGTTGACGATCCGGAGCCAGCTTCTTCACTTCTTAGATGTCCCTCTGGATTCCATTCAAGCGCTTCTCTGCAAATCTCGTTCTCATCTCTTCGCAGCGTGTGCCCAATCCATCTCCACTTACGTTCCCGAATCTTCCTCATTTGAGATCCAGTTGCCAGGCCATCCAATTTTCGCACCCGTACAGCAATACGGATTTGAGTATTTATTTATTTACATAGTATTCCGTCTTACGACATAACTTGACGAACATAATTCCTAAAATTCACTCGGTCCATGGCAACCGTTCTCCAATTTCTCGGGCACCCCACGTTCGCCAGATCACGCTCCACTTGGTCTAACCACCTCGCTCGTTGCGCCCCTGCTCGTCTTGTTCCTACCGGATTCGTGGCGACCACCTGTTTTGCAGGACAGTCATCCGGCATTCTCGCAACATGTCCCGCCCAGCGTATCCGGCCAGCCTTCACCACCTTCTGGATACTGGGTTCGCCGTAGAGTCGCGCGAGCTCGTGGTTCATCCTTCGCCTCCACAATCCGTTCTCCTGTACGCCGCCAAAGATGGTTCTTAACACTCGTCGCTCGAATACTCCGAGTGTACGCAGGTCCTCCTCGAGCAATATCCATGTCTCGTGCCCGTAGAGAACAACCGGTCTAATAAGCGTCGTATACAGGTTACACTTCGTGCGAGGGCTAAGTCTTCTCGACCGCAGTTGCTTGTGGAGTCCATAGTAGGCACGACTTCCGCTGATAATTCGCCTCCGGATCTCACGGCTGGTGTCATTGTCTGCGGTCACCAGTGAGCCGAGATAGACAAAGTCTTCGACTATCTCCAGCTCGTCGCCGTCGATCGTGACCTTGTTATTACTGGACAAGCGGGTTCGGTCGGTCTCGGATCCGCAGGCCAGCATGTACTTCGTCTTGGACGTATTAATCATCAACCCAATCCTTCCTGCTTCGCGTTTCAGTTTGCGGTAGATCTCCTCCACCGCCGCAGATGATCTGCCGACTATATCAATGTCATCGGCAAAGCAGATAAGTTGACTGGATCTGTTGAAAATCGTGCCCCGCATTTCGCCCACCGCTCGTCGAATAACACCTTCTAGCGTCACGTTGAACATCATGCAGGATAGACCATCACCTTGTCGAAGCCCCCTGCGCGATTCGAATGAACTCGACAATTCACCCGAAATCCGCACACAGCACTGCGTTCCATCCATCGTCGCCTTGATCAGTCTGATCAGCTTCCCGGAAAAGCCGTTCTCGTCCATGATTTTCCATAGCTCGTTACGGTCGATCGTGTCGTATGCGGCTTTGAAGTCGATGAATAGATGGTGCGTAGGGACTTGGTGTTCACGGCATTTTTGGAGGATTTGCCGTAATGTGAATATCTGGTCCGTCGTAGACCGTCCCTCCATAAAGCCGGCCTGATGACTTCCCACGAATCTGTTTGCTTGTGGCGTTAGGCGGCGGAGTAGGATTCGGGACAACACTTTGTAGGCGGCATTGAGGACAGTGATCGCTCGGTAGTTCTCACAGTCCAATTTGTCGCCCTTCTTGTAGATGGGGCATATTACCCCCTCCTTCCACTCCTCCGGTAGCTGTTCTATGTCCCAGATCCGGATTATCAACCGGTGTAGGCAATCGGCCAACCTGTCCGGGCCCATTTTGATGAGTTCAGCTGCGATGCCATCCTTCCCAGCCGACTTGTTTCTATTCAGCTGGCGAATGGCTTCCTTAACTTCACTCATCGTTGGGAGTGGCTCGTCTTCGTCGTTGGCTACGCCGGCGATGTACCTTCCCCCACCGTCTTGATCTCCTGCATGTGCGTCGTTCAGGTGTTCATCGAAGTGCTGCTTCCACCTTTTCATCACCTCACGATTGTCCGTCAGGATACCCCCGTCCTTATCCCGGCACATTTCGGCTTGCGGCACGAAGCCCTTGCGGGATGCGTTGAGTTTCTGATAGAACTTTCGTGTTTCTTGGGAACGATGCAGCTGCTCCAGCTCCTCGAGCTCCTCCTCCTCCAGGCGGTGCTTTTTCTCCTGGAAAAGTCGGACTCGCTGCCTCTTCCGCTGTCGGTGATTTTCCACATTTCGACGGGTGCCTCTCTGCACTACTGCCGCCCGCGCGGCATTCTCTTCGTCCATCACCCTCCTACACTCCTCGTCGAACCAGTCGTTCCGTCGAGATCGCTCCACATAACCGATGACGTTCTCCGCAGCACTGTTGATGGCTGTTTTGATGGTATCCCAACAGTCCTCGAGAGGGGCTTCGTCAAGCTCGCCCTCTGCCGGCAGCGCTGCTTCGACCGATTGCGCGTAGTCTGCCGCGACCTCAGGTTGCTTCAGTCGCGCGATATTTAACCGAGGCGGGCGCCGGTTTCGCGTGTTGTTCACTAACTACGGATTTGAGTTAAGGATTCGAATTTTCGTTCGTAGAGATATCATACGTGAGCGCCAGATGTTCTAAAGACTCGCAAATGCAAATCGGGCTTTTCTGATCCGGATTTCGATGTCTTTATTGGTACCACCATCAGTCGTTCTGTGGCTACCAAGATACTTGGAGCTTTCGGCGAGGTCGTCGAGTTTGCTTTGCATATCCGGTTGTGTTTGGGCGAGCAAACAATATTGTTTGCCAGGTCAAGGTCTTTCAGTTACTCCATTGTTGAAAGATTCTATAGCAATCCTCGGTTCGGTGCACAGTCGATCGATCCAGTCAGAATCTCATCCATCACGATTAGAAAAAGTAGCGGTGATAAGATACATCCCTGTCTCACTCCAGCAGTTACCGGGATTGGATCGGACAAGACGCAGTCGTACAAGACCTTGCACGAATAGGCCTACTTTGGCTGTCCCGGTACATGCCTGCTCAAATCCGACTTTCACCTTTCTCCGATCATCGACCATCCTCCAAGATTCATCCGACATCCATTCACTTCTTCTTCCACAAACTTTACCGAGAGTACCATGGCTCCTCGTGATAAAGGCATTCTTGATTCTACACCACTGTTCTTCGACTGTTCCGTCCGTCGGCAGCTCCGAGGCTCGGGATTCAAGCTGTTCAACGTATGACCTTTTCACCTCTGGATTCTCCAACCGGCGGACGTTCGTATCGACATCCGACTTTCTCCTCGCGCCGTTGGACACGCGCAACTCTTAGTCGTATCTCGCCAAGAACGAGGCGATGGTCAGATGCAATGTATGCGCTTTGCTTGTTGCGGACATCAAGAAGGCTCCTTCTCCATTTTCGGCTGATGCATTTGATGTTTTGTGTAAGTTGAGCCAGCTTGCCTTGTTGGACGTTCCAAGTTCCAATGCTGAAAGTCGTCACCAAAGTTACCGGTCGGTCATTTCTTTCGAATTCGGTAACAATTTAATAAATCGGAAGCATTAGGTTGTTAGCCCAAGGTCCCTATCCCGCGATGAGGCTACCATCTTGGACTTAGCTGGCGGAAGCCGCGTTTCATAAATTCAGCCGCTCGCTGCGAGACAGACGCTGCGCTGTTTGAGCCGCCCCTGACATGGAGAACAGACGCTCGGTTGTTGTTGCACGCCGCCCCTGACCTGGAGAACGGACGCGTGCGGCCGCCTTCTCAGTCTGCATGCGACCAAAGCATCCACCGGGGAGAAATAGATAGAGAATCTAATGAAGATAATTTGATCAGAACATTTCAATGCTGTTAAATCAATAACTTTCTTGTTAAAATAATATTCCTACATACCGCTTTGTTGTCTTTCGCAAAGTTGTAGCCAGAGAATTTTCCACTAAGCTCCATATATTGGAATTTCATTTGCATGAGAACAAAACTATTTAAGGAAAACCATTGACATTCTCCGAACAAATTTTCGCGTTTTTCCATACAAAATTTCAAATCCAACGTTTGTTTAGTCCAAAAAAGAGACTTTTTAGACTGCAGGATTTTTAAATTCGAAAAAAGTTGCAAAACAACACACCCTATTGAATAACAAATAGGAAAGTTACGAATACTTAGCCAGGAAACTTACTGATAAGAAGCAACGGCGAGTAGGATGTAAAAGGACTTCGTTCTCTTTCTGGGGCCTTCAACAACAAGGATTCACTGAGCTAACGGGATTTTGCTAAACAGTTCAATTGTTCTCACGATAACATTGGCAAGACATTGAAAAAAGTTGGAATTGAGTGCCGAAACAAGACAATAGCCCCAGAATATACTGAAGATTAGATTTCGACTCTTAAATACCAACGCCGCTGGATGATAAAACATTATTCCAGAAAATGTTTTGTTTTGGACGACGAAAGTTACTTCCTTCTTTCGAAGACGCACATCCCCGAAAACGATCGATACTATTCTAAAGATACTTCTACTGTATCTCCGAATATTAAATACAATTTCAAACATAAGTTTGAACAGAAAGTGATGCTGTACATCGCCATTTCCGAGAGAGGTATTTCTGAGCCATGGTTCAAACCGTCTGGTTTGGCTATCAATCAAATTGTGTACCAGAATTAATGTTTGAAGAAAATTTTGATGCCGTTTCTACACAAACATTATGCAGATGGACAATACGTGTTTTGACCGGATAAAGTGTCATCGCATTATGCCAAAAAACACAATCCTTCCTGAATACCCATTCGATCCCATTTGTACCCAAGAACCACAACCCGACAAATCACCCGACAAACAGTATGTCAAAAAACATAATCCTTCCTGAATTCCCATTCGATCCCATTTGTACCCAAAAACCACAACCCGACAAATCTGCCGCAGTGTCGCCCAATTGAGGATTCTTTCGAAACTTTGAGCTGGTGTACAAAAGTAATTAGGAAACCAAGAACTGCAAATCATTGATCATGATCAGAAGCAAATCAGAATCAAGAGATGTATTCACAAAGTTGACATGAACGCTACTGTTCCGACATGAAACGGAAGCATCGACGAACTGCCGATTTTTTTTTCAACAATGGAAAATGTACCTTTAATTCCAATAAATCAAATCTTCTTCTAGTACACTTGACTTTTTCACAACTTGAAAGAGAAATTACAAAATTTTAGTTGCCACCCGTTAGTATAAAGGATTGGCTAGAACATATCGGCTTTAAACTTTATTATGGCGTAAATATTCTAGTAGAACACATTAGTAAAAATAATTGCATTAAGTTTTCTTATATGAAAGTTTAAAAAAATAAATGGCTCAAAAAGTAGTATGAAAAAAACCAGTGGCTGTAAGCCAAGTCTCTCTTGCGATAACTCATGCGTGGAAGATTTAAATATCCATATAAAGAAAAACAACAGTCATGTCTAGTCATATTTTCTGTATTAAAGGAACATGTAGCAAGTTGCTAGTCATTATATGCATAGAAAATCAGTTCTAAGATTCTTCCTGTTAGTATCTAAAGCAAATGGAACGAAACAAAAGTCTTCGCTAAAAACGAAATCCCACGTTCTAAACTTACACCTGCTGGCGTTGTTGTTTTTTTCTTTCTTCCCTGAGCAACCACTAATCCTCTAACTTTAAAGATACTCAGGG
The DNA here is from genome assembly GCF_029784155.1 of Uranotaenia lowii. Lineage (NCBI taxonomy): Eukaryota > Metazoa > Arthropoda > Insecta > Diptera > Culicidae > Uranotaenia > Uranotaenia lowii. The sequence goes on from NC_073691.1 coordinate 123,086,530, forward strand.
CTCAACGTTCAAGTGGACGATCATACGTTTAGCAAATAAAAAGTTAACTCTGCACGCAAACTGGTTCACAAATCAAGCATTTCTTATCGCAATAAACCTTAAATGTGATTTGATAGTTTTGTTTAGAAAATTGCTTGTTAAAGTTTTGGGTCATCTAATCTATTCTAAGTTGGAGTTCTGATATTATTTTAATATATTCTTAGTTATGTCGAAGTTTGAACCTTCCTACTGATGATATTGTGTTGAATTCCAGTACAACAAATGTTGAAGGTTATCTTTGTAACGAGATCAGGTTGGAAGTTAAACGAAGTCAGATACCATGTACTGTATTTTTTAGACCCGAGATTTTGCCTCAAGCCGGGAACAACCGTAAACCTGTTATTCTATAAAGGAGTGGTTCCGTGCAGGTAGGTACCTACTAGTTGTACAGCAAAGAATCATCTCATCGACCACCGAGCCCCATTTTCAGGTGAATAAGTTGCCGGAAAACATCTAACTATGGATTTAAGAGGAATCGTAAAACACACCAGTTCCCACGATTCCCGATGAGTGGCAATTTCCATTACAATAGGAATTGATAATTCAGTTCCTCAAGAATTTTGGAAAAAAATTAATTTAATTTAATCGTGTCCAACCTGATCTGTTTTTTCGAAATAATACACTACTTGTACCAGAGCATGGCACACTCCAATCAGGATAAAATGTTACATAATTTGTAAACTATATGAAAGCTCAATCCGGCAGTCTGATTGAATCAAGTCTAGCGAAAACGTTTGTAGGTTGCTTTCGAGAGATTACTTGAAATGATACCAGTACTACGGCTATATTTGGCATCTATTGGTGGCAGTACAAGTTGCAGAACCAGGAAGAAAAGCCTCGGTGCACTCAATTTAATGACCATTTAAGCAATCGGTTTAGCAATTGTGTAATAACATCAGTGAGGCTCTATAGAGAGATTGAATCAAACTCACCAAATCAAATCATATGTAATAAATACATAGTTTGTATACATGCTTTATATTTAGAGATTATAATATCTGTGTTTTACCCCCAATTCCTAAGAAATTATTCATCATCCCGAAAAGGCTTAACGACATCGACCATACTGAAAAAAGCTCCAGGCTGATTCGTGTAGTATTTGAATATGTATAGCCATACGTCAAAAGCAGACATGCGTTACCTGGTTTTTTGACTTTTAACACGGACTCACACCCCCATGTTCGAACTTCTTTCCAAACGAGGTAGAAATAAAACCAGCGTTTAACAATCCATAGTTCACTCGACATTATGGCAATCGATTGCGAAACGAATGTGGTTTGATTGTTAACTCAACATTGCAATGCTTTGACACGTAACGGGAATCCGTTAGACCTTTTAGCGGATTCTTAACAACAATGTTTAGTATCCTTGAAAATACGCAAACTTTTGATTGGAGAAGATCTAAAAAACCACAGGACGGCTTTTAACTTGGACTTTGCAAAAAAAAATCATAGAAGTTGTAAGAATTTTAATTTAACTTTTTTTAGAACACTTGGATGAAAATGTAAGTTCTAAATGCACGAAAACTACAAAAAGGCAAAGCCAATTGTTTGTGATGCAACGAATATTTTTTTAGGGAGATTGATACACTGAACTCCAATTCACTCTTAAAATACACATGATTTTTCACTTAAAAACAAGGATCCAGTGATTTTCTTCCATTCAAGTGCGACATATACATTTCACTTGGCAGTCACTTAAATTGCAAGTAAATTTATCCACATTCACTTCAGTCGTCACTTGAATTTGAAGTGAGAAAAAATATTCACTTGCCCATCACTTGAATTTCAAGTGAATGTCGGGTTGTAATTGTGTTTATTTTCAGAGTTCAAAATGGCAAATTCTAAAGAGCAGCGTTTAAAGCATGGGTGGCTAAACCATGGCCCGCGGGCCACATGTGGCCCGCTACCAACTTTTTGTGGCCCGCGAAGCTTTTTTTGGAAAGCCATGGTCTAAGAATTTAACGTTTTTCTTGGTCTGCGTATATCATTTGGATAAATATATCTGAATCTAATCTAATTAAATTGAAAACAGAGATCTGAAAATCTTTTTGAAGGGATATAAGCCAAAGGGGTAAAATATCGAGAAAACATGCTTTTAAATAGTTGTTTTGAGTCATTTTCCATACATTTTTCGAATATTTATAAATTTCTTTCGAACGTAAAAGTATGAAGATATAATCATAACAATCTAAAAAGTTTACTAAATATAATTAGGATTATCGAGAATCGTTTGGCATTATGACTTTTGCACTTATACCCCTTTGGCTCTGAGGGCCTTATATAATTTTACCAAAAAGTATACCGTCATTGAATAAAAAACAGCAATTAAAATTACAATTTTCTAGTTATTAAAATTGTACGGTATTTGACACATTATCTGTGAATTCCATGACACATTTTGCAATGTTTTCCGATTGGGATTTGTTGACTACATATCATTGGTATAAAGAGCATTCAAGCGTACTCTAGTTTTTATATTGAGGAGTTCGGATAGCCTCAGAAAGGTAGTAAGATCGTACCAAAGTCATTTAAAAATCTTAAAAAAAATCACCAAATCATGTCAACATTATAACTAAAACAATACCTTTATAACAACTTATACCATTCGTTCATCCATCCAAATTTAGTAACTTTTGCAAATATTGTAAAATATCGAAAGTTCGCTGTGAAAAGTTTTCCAATTTGTTATTATTTGCTAAGCTTTATGAAAATTCAACAAACTCCAAATATATTTTAATTGGCATCTTGCTTGTATTGATGTACAAGTACATCAATAATGAAAAACTAATCAGAATTTACAGTTGGGTAGAAGAATTCAACTAGACCCGGATTGGCACTGACAAATCTCCCAGAAGAACGATTTTTTTACCAAATTTTTCACCTACAAAATGTTCTATGATTATATCAAAGAATCAAATTCGCATTCGTCCTGTTTTGAGAAAGCTTTCCCAATACACTTGTCAAAGCGAGATACTGGAAAATTTGAAAAGAGTTTCATTGAGTTGAGTTTGAGGTCCGTACTTTGAAACATCAAAATTATTTATTATATAACTAGAGTTCGTTGAAAAGGTATTCTTTTTAATGCCAAAAGCATGGGAACGTTACTTTATTCCAACAAATCCATTCCGCTGTTTTTAAAATTTTCCTATAAAATTTTTCTAAGAAAAAAAAACCTGAAATCTTTGAAAAAGGGCGGACATTTTTTAAATATTTGAATACCATTAAATTGACTTATTGTCACGCATTTGACATTTTTTGGATGAATAAACCAAGGAGGTTTTAATTGCCTTGAAAAAATTTACCTGAACATAAGTTGGGAGAATTTATTTCGTTTTGCGTAATACTTCCACTATTTTTCAAATGGAGCAAAATTTCTAAAAATATGCAACAAAACATGACTTATTAAGATAAATCTATACTAAGGTTGTCAGAATTTTTTAAGTACCGTATCCAGGCCGGACAAATCCGGGCTATTTTAACTGAAAACCTGGCATTGTCCGGGTATCTGATTTCAAAATTTTCTACCAAAAATCCGGGAAAATTTGGTCAATACACAGGAACTACTCAACAAAAATCAAGAAAAAAACCTTTCATGGTTTGTTTAATATTTAAAACTTGCTAAAAAAAATCTCGTTTTTGAGACATAAATAAAAAATTTTCAATACAATTTGTTTTTTTTTTTGTTCGATTCGGAAAAGAGGAGAGCATTTTTCACTGAAATTCGGGCAACCGACCAAACCAGACTTTGCCCAATTTTTTTATTAAATATTCGGGGAAACCCGGATAAAATCGGGTAATCTGGCAAGCTTCATCTAAACTTGATGTGACCAAAGCAAAAGTTTTTATTTTTATAGTGTTTTAAAAATAACTGTTATTATTTGTTTTATTTCGAATATTCCAGAACTTTTTTTATTTGGCCCGCGCGCCAGTCTCATTTCTGAAATTTGGCCCGCCTGTTGAAAATGTTGGCCACCCATGGTTTAAAGCATGCTGGATTTGGATTTTCCCAATACTTTACTAGGCGATTTTGGCGGTAGTTTGTGTTAAACTTGATGTAAGAAAAAGTTATTTAAAGGTGTTATCATGTTTCAGCTTGTGTGTTGGACTGGATAGATTTTCTGGTTTGCAGCAGGGCAGATTTAGAAATCGCACTAGCCGCAGTAACCGATCTGCCTTGGGATTACGATGGAATTTTCCAATCAATAAATTTATGGCGAAAGCGTAATGTAAGTATTTGAAATCGAAGTGGTGTGCTATAAATGTTCTTTTTTTTTTTAACGCGAGATATAACCCAAGTAACCAAAAGTTCCATAGAACGGTCTCTTAGAAGCTTACTCAGCCCTGTTTTAGGGCTGTATAGCCTTCTACTCAGCTTAAAATTTAAGTTCTTATCGATACTTTAAAGTTTCATAATCAAAGCTGAGTAGAAGGCTATTCAGCCATTGCATGAGACTTTGAATAAAAAGGATTTTTTTCAAAAAGTATTGTAGGTATTTACTTTACTCATTCTCCCATTGAAATTCTATTTATTTCATTTTTATTATACCTACTATTCCTGTTACTCTTAATGAATTTTATACTTACTTGAACAATTTCCATGAAGATTTGAACCTGGACCTTTTTGGTGGAAACTGAACATGCTACCTCTGTACCAAAGCCAATACTTAGATTGATGTTGTCTAAAACTTCTATTCAAAGTTAACTCGGGTTTATCACCTTTTCTGAGTAGGCATAGTATTTATAATGTAAAAATTTGCATCCATCAAATAATGCATCATTTATTTTCAAAGCGGACTCGCATGGTTCGTGATTAAACGTAAGTTTTTAAATGTTTGATTTTTCTTTTTGTTGAATATGTGCCTTACTTTTTTGTTTCAAGTTCTAGTTTAAAAAAGAAGAACCAATCATGAAGTGCTGCTAGATCTCTTTCAAGTTGAAATTTTCTGCACCAGCTAATGGAAAGCCAAATTGAGCTCTTGAATTAGTATGGTTTTTTAAAATGAGTTTTATTTGTTCTGTGCCACTAACGATATTTTTTTTTTTTAGATTCTTGTTGGATGAAATCAAAAAACAGTTCTTCAAAATGGGCCTGAAAAAAAAAATCAGAAGTCGCATAGTTTTCAGTTTTCTCATTTGAGGGCTTCTCCCGGTACCAACCAGTGGAGACCTTGCTTAAGGCCGCTCCGCTTCTTCTGTTAAAGCTGCACCTTCATGAACAAAATTAAGGAAAATGAGGAAGCATAGCAATGTAAATGATTCGGTGTGAATATATACTATCATTGAAAACAATTTGAAAACAAAATTTGAATAAAAATTTGATTTTTTTTGTTTGTTTGGCTCAAAAACTAAACTGTTGATTATTAATGTTCCAAAAGTATAGAATTTGTGGAAAGCTTGTGCAGAAACTTATTTTGGATTTAGTAAAGTATTTCCTTAGTATCATTTACTTATGAACCTAGACTTTTCCATTCCAATGTTCATATCCTAACATCATTTTTGTTCCAATCGCCGACGGAGACAGTAAAACAAACCATTCTTTTATTTTTTGTAAATAATTTATACGTTTGCAATGAAGTTCTTAAGAAGTTCCTCATGGAACCAAAACGTTCGTAACAAGTTCTGCTTGGAACCGAAAAGTTCGTAAGAAGTTCTTCATAAAACCAACAATTTCGTAAGAAGTTCGTAACGAAGCACGATAGTCCAAATTGAATCCTGGATTTTTAAAGGTACTTGGAACGCACAAAAATTATCAATGCTACTTTTTTAGACTTTTTATGTTCGTTCAGAAGTCCGATTCAAGCACTTGTATTCAATTCTCTCGAGGACCTTTTACTCAGCCAAATGTGAACTTTTAATGTACAGGATTAAGTATCTATGAGACTTTTGGTTACTTGGGAATTAACTTGAAACTTACTTAGAAATTCAGAAAAATTTCAGTCGAACGTCATAGCGTAATTCACTTGACCGGTCACTTAAGTAAATTCACTTGACCCGTCACTTAAAATTCAAATGAAATTATGTATGGCGAGAATTTACTACAGATGTCACTTACTTTTTAAGTGAAAATTATTTGCGTGTATAAAAAACTGGAAAACAAAAAAGTATTGCGAGTATTTTTTTTACTAATTTTGCTTGATAAAACAGGCAAAGGATTACAAACCATTCAAAAGCTTGAACTTATATTTTATGTTTGTGATTGGATTATCAAACAAACCCAGTTCATAAATGAGTAAATATTGAATTCATTCAATCTTATGCAGTTTGAAAATTGATTCATCATGACAACTTCAATGACCATAGAAACAATTTGGATACGAAGAAGTAATAGTCAAATTTGTATACATTTACGATGGATGACCTTTATTTATGGTCAATTAATTTTCCTCAATGGACTACCACTCGGTAGACAACCGGCGGTCTCGATCCAACAGCATCTGTGATCAGGTTAAATGCAAAAGATAGACAAAAACAAAACAAAACACACGAAACGAATGACGCTTTAATTTTGCTCATTCTCCACACTTTACCGAAAAGAGGAGATAAACGAACCAAATTTTTACTGAACATCTCAATATAATGACCATCAGATCACCGCCGAAAAATCTATTTTTGCAACGAACTACCTATAACAAAACGGATCGCCGTCTGGTTTAAATCATTCATCCGGTTGACCATCATCCGGAAATGCCACATATGCACTGGGTTGGCTTCCAAAGCTGCTGTCAATTCGATTGACTTGAACTAGGACGAGGCCACTGGGGTTTCCGGCTACATTAGTGGCATTTCTAGGTGCCCAAGTGAAATGGCCAATATGCTGATCCATCAAACTTCGAATGGACCCTAACCGGAAAAATGCGACTTGGTTAGACTTTCTGAATAGTTTGGAAATGAAATGAAATGAAACTCATGTTGTATATTTCAAGGTTGATGCATATTTCATGGTGTCTTTTTTTTAGCACTAAACGTACCGGAAGGGGTCAAATGACGTTTTTTGAACTTTAAATAATAATTACGCCTAATGTAATGATTTTTTCGCAGATTTTACTAGAAAACCATTATTATTTTCAATAAGCAAGAATTTTTTCATGATTACAATTTTTCTAAGTTTAGTTAAATTCGAATAACATATGTGGCATATCTATTTATTCCGCCGGGGGTTGAGCTACCCTTAACATCTTTTCCGTTAAAACTCTCTTGACACATTCCACCGTGACGTGAAATCGCTTTTCCAGATTTTTCTAAACTGTTATCATTCTAGAATTCAACCAATTAACTTGAAAATGAAAAATAAATAGTAGCAAACGGTCGCAAATTGAATTTCCTTCAAAATGAATATAATTTGGTCTTAGAAAAGTTTAAATTGTTTGTGTTGTGATCGTTTACTTTTGTGACGTGAAAGCACGCTAAAATTGTGGGAACACACACGCCGCTTCGATTTCCTGTTCTCTCAGTGAAAATAGGATAATAAGTCTTCGAAATAGGGAAAATAGATCTGCAAATAAGTTGTAGAAAAAACAGTTTCCCACAATTTGATGTTAGATTAGCTTCTCGATTGAGCAACAACGAACAAAGTTATGCATCTTTAAAGTTGTGACGTGAACAAACTCAGTGACTCAGTCAAAACAAAACAGGGTAGTGTACTGAATTTACGTCACGAAATTTCAAGTTATTCTGAAAAATTCTTTAGAGCCTTAAATTTTTTTGTACACTTTGAAAAGTGATATTTTGTTATCATGACTCATCATAAATTTTCCGTATCTTTTCCTAACTTTTTCCTTATTTTGGCTGACACTTGAATAGCAACATATTGAGGAATTATGCGTTAAAATTACTGTTTCTCACAGTCTTCATTTGAAAAATTCCCAAAAAAAAATTTTTTTCAATATTTTTGGTTTTTATTCGAAAATAACGAACAAATTAAAAAATCAACTAGATTATGTTCGATTTGTAAAAATCAGCTTTCAGAGCATATTTCTCTTATAAAATTTCACAAAAATTAAAATTTTTTGACGTGAATTCACTCATTCGCGCTGTTGTAACTCAGCTGGATTCCAACCGATTTCTATAAAATTAAGTGTTTCAGAATCCTCTCATAATTTTCATAGAAGATCTTGTTTTTAATTGTATTACAATGTTTTAGTTTTTTCGTAAAATTGAGAAGTTTCCTTTTTTGTGACGTGAATTCACTCATTTGTGACTGCTTTGGTTCACTTTTTAAAACAGCCGTTTTTGGATATAAAAAAAATCTTTTTTTTTCTACGAAATTACGCAGTATTTGTTGGCATCAAAGCGTATTAAAAAAATCAAAAACAATCAATCCATAAATATTTAAATTAACATTTTTTTAAAAGTTGTCAACATTTACACTTTTCAAACAAAAAAAATGATTTTCAAAGTTATATAAAACATGTAAAAAAATGTATTTTCTCTTTTTTTGTTGGTTGGTGTGATTTGAATTATCAAAATTAGGCTGGAACAAATATCAATTTCTTCTTTTGTCACCCTTCCATTCGAAATTTCGAAAAAAAAACCGAAGGAGAAATAAATAAAGTTTAAAGTATTTTATGTAAATTTCGACAAAAAATTCAAATACCCGAAAGATTACAAGACCAAAATATGAAATTTGGAAGATGGAAGTTTTTTCTCCTTTTGTATTCTTGATTTTATTTAATTGTTCGATAAAAAATTACTTGACTTATAGGTTTTGTTCAATAATATAGTATGCAATTTTGTTGCATACAAGGTTTCGTGCAATTTATTCCAATTTATTTGTTTTTCGCATTATTTTTTATTGCCCCCGTTAGTTTTTAATTTTCGTTTTAGAACCACACCCAAATATGTCAAGTACAAATGAATTTTGGGGAAGAAACAATGTAATGATGAATGATAAAATTGTAACCTTCTTCCCTCAACTTAAAACTGCATTCTGTGTTCAATAGAAATGGTAATGGAAGATACGCCTTTAAAAAAGATTTTTTTTTAATTTTCTACAGTAGTGTCAGTTAATTTTACAGATAATTCTAGAAAGCTTTTATTGATAATTTCAATTTTTTTTTTTTGAAATTTATACCATTTTGACAAATTATTGGCTATTTTTTATTTTCATCAAAATGTTTGGAGTTATTAATTATTTTTGAAGAAATCTTGACACAGTTATGCTTGAAAATTTAAAAAAAAGTTTTTAGGATTGTACAAACGAAAACTTTCAAAAATTTACTCTTTTTTTTTGTAATTCAAATTGAAAAAAAGTTTTAGAGCGCCGCGCCGATCGTTTTTTTTTTGTAAACAAAAGGTTGGATAGGGGAGAGTCTCATCTATAATGCGGCAGATTTCAGTGATGCCGAGTTAATTTTTTTTTTGAAAACCTTTCTAATAAGAATACCGTGATTTGTGTTCAAAATGTTCCCTTTACTTATTAGGTGGGACATTTATTTGTGATGTTTCCCAAAAAACTTCGAAAGAATCTGTGCATCATGCTATCATTATTTTTTTGTTTGGATCTCTAGCTTGTTGTTGGCTAGGAAGTTACTTCAAATTTTCTCCACGAAAAAAAGTGACGTAAAAAGTCATTATATTTTTGCAGAAAAATATTAACATTTGTAAGACCGAAAGTTGCCGAAAGCTAAATAAGGCGAAAAAGATGCCAAAATAATCAATTTTCAGTTAAGTATATAAGTAAAGATTATTTAGAGATTTTCTTTGCTAAACAAATGATTTGTTATTCAGTAAATCTCTGATTTTCCATGATGTTGCTGCACAATAAAAGCGTGAGGTGACGACGGAACAAAAAACACAAATTTTTCTATATGTTATATTTTTGTAAAAGTCATTTTTTCAACCGTCGTCACACTTATTTTTTAACCCTCCAAAGCTGTTTGGGTCAATATGACCCGAAGCGTACATTCCAAACATTCTTATCATTATTACAATATACTGAAGAACTGGGATTTTTGAGAGATCAAGTATGTTTTATGAAAATAATAATCAAATCAATGACTAAAAATTGAAATTTGGGTTTAGAAAATCGATTCATTGATAAATGAAATACAGCGAAGCAATGCCAAAAATGGATGTCTATTTTTTATATAAGATTTTTTTCTACCGGAAGAACTGAGATAGCTGTCAAAAATTTCATTGGACTCCAACATATTTATACATCGACGGATAGATGTATTCTTGGTGATTACTGACTAAATCTAGCACCACATTCTTATTTTCGAAAAAAGAAATTGAAATTACTTTCCGCAAACAAAGCTATTGACATCAAATGTATTGTTGCCAAGTGTTAAATCGAATCAATTATTAGCGCATTTTTGAAATGCTAGAAAAAAATCGAATGAAAATCTATAAGTAATTCTTTTTGGACTATTCATAAATAAAATGCAAACAATTGGATTTCTCGATTCACACTAATCTCTGAAGAATGATTACACCAGCCAGAAATATATTTATAATTTGATAACATTCGATGCTGTTAAAATTGGCTATCCATGGAACTGTCCTCGCATCAATCTCATACATAACATAATCGATTTTCCACGTAACGATGCGTAACTCATCCATAACAGCCAAGCCATTCATGGATGCACAATTTACGATGACACCTGTCATACCATTTGATCGTTCAAATTCAGTGGAAAGAGACTCGCCCAGCTTGAAGTGCACAGTTTGTGTACATCTATACTAGTAAATAGCTGTATCAGTGAGGTATCTCCAGTTTCAGCGAAGTTTAGTACTGAGAGGCTGGCCCTACTTTAATCATTGGCACGCGTCGTCATCGTCATCTTACTTGAAGCCCACTGTTAAGCTGATGAGAGGGCATGAAAATGTTGTAGGCGAAGAAAAGCGAAAGTATTACCGAGAGTGAAAAATGAAAATAAAACCGCATCACTAAAGACGACGTCGCGGCTCTTGTGCAGGCATTGAATGTAACTAGCTAGCTAGCTATCTAGGTAGTAAGATTTCCTCTCCACGGGGCGTTGCGGTTGAATTGGTATTTACTTAAATTTATTTTCCGTTCGACGGCGGAACTTTAAGACACGCGGAAAACGAAAGCTTTCCAGCCATGAAGCGATGCATGTATCAGGAAAGTTCATATCGAACTTTTGAAATCTGAAAAGTGTTTGACAGAAAGGACTAAACATATTAATCTTTTAATTTAATACCTGTATTACCTACACATTAGCTATACAATTATAATTTTGAAACACTCGTAATACATAGAAGATAAATTATTAGGAATATTTATTTCCAGTATCGAAAGGTTGCATTAAATGATGTTAGTCAAATAAATCATCTGCTAAAACAATTAATTTCAGATTTGAACCTAGGTTAAAGGTTCAACAGGAACTCCGATTCCGAACTGGTCATTCTAGTTCACAAGGCAAAAAAAATTACATTTTTTCGAGGAGCAAAGAACTTAAGAACTGATTTAGACTAAATAATTAGGGGGCGCTGATTCCCAATATGCAATGAGTTTTTTTTCTAACAGCTCTTGTTTTCGAAATAACTTTGGAAAATGGGTAAAAATTCATTTGATAACTTAGGGTCTAGGGTACCTACATTTTGGGCAAAACTGAAGAACATTACAAAGATTTGGAAATTACAGGTTTTAATTCAATGGTCAACTTTCCTCAGGATTGTGAGTAATTTTTATTTCTGAGAAAAAAGTTATAGGAGTTTTTTTATTGTTTAATTTTTCTAATTTGGCAAAATACGGCAATTTTGAAGGTATTTTTAAGAAGTTTTAACCCAAATTGAATCTCAGATATTTTCAGTCGTTTTGCAGTCTTCAACTAAGTTCTTAAATCAATTAAAATCTTTAATATAAAATACTCGGAGTCTTTCTTCAGCGGTGGCAAAAAAAAATTTTTTTTTTGTTTCGATTATAGTCGTTTTACCATCTTTATGGCATTCGCGACTTTATCAACGTTACAGTTGGCGGATCGTTATTGAAAAACTTATCCGGTACAACTGTGTTCGATGTTTACTCTTGGGCTCGAACTTGCGGACATCGTCTCAGGAGACAACGGACTTGCCAACTGAGCTATATCACAAGCCCTTTGTGGCAAAAATAATTGTAATGTTATTTATTAAAATATCTAAAAATAGTTAAGTTTAATACTTTTCAAGCTATATCTCTCTGAATCTATAATATCTAGGCAAAATCTGATTGAATCCTTGATTGAATGTAGAATGTAGGTTTGTTGGTTCATCAGTTATCAATGATTGATTAATTATTAAATCAAAGGCACCAAAAATGATGTTCCCTCCCTAGTGTGTTTACCTCGTTAACCTTCGTGTAGATTGCTTTCTTGTGTTAAGATGCCAACAAAGTATACTTAGTAAGTTCATTAAAGTTCGCATTGCTTTCAACTTTCTGCACACATTTTTATTTGCCTAGGACAGTTCAAAATCAACCGATATGCCACAGCAAAAGCCAGCAATACCCGTATGCATTACTCAGCTAGCACCCATATCATCGAAACTAAATTAATATTACTTTAGGTGAGCAACCTTCAGCTCCAGTGGTTTTGCCCCAATGATCTGTGAAAATGCTTGCGCTGTACTTTCTAATCACACAGCGTCATTTTGCAGCGGAGGAGACTACACAAAATCACCTCGGCTTAGTTGGCAAAAGCTAAACCTACACAGACACCGTATCGAAATCCACAGACAGTTGCATTCGTACGCGTAGGGTTTTTTTTTCCTTCGAATACAGCCTGACATTTAGAAACAAACCGCGCCGATCGAAGTCTTTTGCGTTGATCGTGCACCATCATCGGGGCCATTTGGTTTTGACTCAGATCGATCGAGTATTGCTTAGAATGATATAGAGGATTACTACCGACTGAATTTAAGGATATTCTTCAAATGCAAAGCACAGATTGAGTTAAGTATTCGAAATTCTAAAGTTTACACAAACTTAAGCTGAAATTGATCATAATTTTGAAATAAAATATGAAAGGCTGTTCAGTTTGCCGATTGATTTTGAGAAAATTTACAGAAATTTTTCATGTGTCAATCTTTTTTATTGTTAAAACTACACATTAAAATATATGACCTTTTCTATTTCATTTAAAATTTGATTTCATGTGAAATTCGGTGAAAAGTGTTGTATTATTCGCTTTATGGCTGCGTTATACCCTGATAATGCGTTTCACAATTAGGATCAGTTTGCTGTAATTTTACATGATAATTGCATGAAATCGTTTCACAAACAAACAACGAACGGCCGACCGGTAAGCAGCAGGTTCAACTTGATACTCCAAGAAAAAAGTATTGCAAATCTGGAGCTCGTTAGTTTCAAGAAAACATAAATATTATCAATGACTTTTTAATCATTGACATGCTTGAATATAATGCCGATGACTAAGTTGATAAAATAATGATTCAAAAATTAAAAAGGAATAATGAACCAGAACGGTTTCATTGTTATGGTCATGTAAATTTGCAATGGCATTATTATTCTTTTCGGGGATTTACATTACGTCATTCAAATTTAGTAGAAAAAACTTGTTCCAATTACTTGCCGGTTAAACATTTAAAAGTACAATATTATTTAATTTTGTGTAGGTTTACGGAACCCGTCATTTTCACTTATTTGGAATTTCATTTGGGAAATTAGAAAAAAAAACCCGAGTTTCTACACAGAA
>NC_073691.1:123100725-123125725 GCF_029784155.1 Uranotaenia lowii
TCATTTTGTTCTCCCTTCTGGATTCCTTCATTCGGTTCTTCACATCCGGATTGCCGTTTTTCGTGTCCGGATTGCACTGGACTGCAGATAGTATGATTTTGCTTGGCTGAGAGGTTCAAAATCGCGGCAATAATCATTTGCCCGTTCATTATTTCAACTGTTTTGTTTTCAGCCAAAAACAGCTGTTTAATGTTTTGACAACAACGTTGAGAGTATTGGTGAACTTCTCGCAAAACTGACTTTTTTCTCAGGGCGACTCCGTCCCTTTTTCGAGCGAACCTAGGTTGCCTCTCGAGCAATAAATGAGCACGATGACAGCAGTTAGAGCGAACCTAGGTTGCCTCTAGATTGCCTCCAGGTGAAAAAAATACGGTATAACTTAAGAAAGCTCAAATTTTGTGAAATAATAGTGTAATAGTTGATCTATCTCACGCAGAAAATTTGATCAAAAAATATCATCAGAGTAAATAGTTCTGGAAATTCAATTTCGAAGTAACAGTAAGCGTGCTTCCATTTTCTATACAATTATGAAGGGTACTTTACACCCAATCGAATTCACCAACGAGGGTTAGCGGTTGATCAGATGCATTTGTGGCTTGACTCACTCGAAAAAGGCTTCATGGTAGGCTTGCCGATTTGTTCCTACACTTTTGCGGAAATGATTGAAATATCACTGGCAGAATCTATCCGGAGTGACACTGGCCTTTGACAAGAGCTGACGAAAATTTTCAGCGCTGGAACGCTTCTTGCCATCGTTGTGTTGGATTGTGCTTGAGATGTCGGTGGTGCTTTTGTGATTACAAGAACAGTAACTTTCCTTGTGGACGCTGTGATTACAATTCTGGCAAAGATGGTTGTTGAATGAGCACACTTTCACAAAGTGCATTTGACCACACTGTCAGCATGGTGACTTGGGAGGTTTCGAAGAATTTTGATGCGATACTCTTGATGCACTCTTCATGGTTTTGACGACGTGAACGGATAAGTTGAAGCTTGATTGATATTCAATCATCGACGTGTCTTCCTTCAGATTGACGAGGCGTTGAAACTCTTCAATAAGCTATTGAAGAGTGCCTGGTGCTTCGTTTGTTTCGTTTCGTTCTCCATTTTGTTCAGCAATCTGTCCCGTACATCAGCGTGATTCGCCGATTTTAGACCGCAGACGCATACCAAACACTTGAAGTGATCCAGAGTAAGATTCTAGAACTCGAAATCCTCGCATGCACGGTTCACCTCTCCGCCGTAATCGATGATGTCGTCCATATAGTTTTTGACAATCTGGAGACACTGGAAACGCTTTCGGAACTTGGAAACCTGACTGTCGAAAATTGTCTTCAAGGTTGATACCGTTTCTCGGAAATCGATGTCCTTGGGAAGTGCAGGCAGAATATAGTTGAGGTAGCGGCTGTGGGATAGTGTCCAACTTGCGGAGCAGCAATCGGACCTTCGCTGCATCGTACAACTGCCGTGTGTCGTTCTCGAACAGATCTTAATACCGGGAGAACCATTGATGGAACATCAATCCGTTTTCTTGATCGTAAACAAATTCGGAAATGTTTGACGAAAGGGATTCAAGGATTGTTCCGGATTCTGTTGCTGAGACCGCTGCTGGTTCGTCAGACGTTCGAACAACCGTAGGATTGCCAGCTGGATATCGGCTAGGCTTTGACTGGAACTGGCTGCTTGCCGTTGACTGGAACCGGTTTGACCGTGGTTAGATTCTCCTCCCATTTCGACGGACTATCTTGATAGATTCGTTCGAATCCTCGTTGCCAAAAATGTTACGTCTTTAAGTAAAGGCAGGCTTCTTCGATTCTCTTGATTTTTGCTCACTTTTTCTCATCTGCTTGTCAAGCGCCTGGGAGAAATATGCTTTCTCACACTTAAAGTGATCAAGCAGCCCACGTTTTGTTGCAGAGCATTTCAAAAACGCAATCACCTAATTTCATTCTCGCGCGGAGAAATGTTCATCAGCTTCTCAATTGCTGGCTGAGAAATCAACGACCGAACTGAGTTGTGATGCTTCGGTTTTGCTTTATTTCAGCACTAGCTGAATTTTACTTTCGGCCTGTCAAATTCTTTAATTTATGATTGTCAGAATTCTCAATGTCGGAATCAAAAAAAAATTTTTTTCAAACTCCAAGGCCCCCGAAATGTCTGAAATTTCCAAAAGTTTCAAACTTTTATACCTCTGCATGCCAGAACTATTGAACGTCTCCATCATTAAAGCAGGTTGACAAATGCTGGGGCCAATGTTCCATAATTCCAGGTAGAAAGAGGACGGTTCAATCACATTTTAGAGCTGTCCACGTGATTTGGTGAAACGGCCAAATTTCATATGCGGTTTGCATTTCTTTTTCTCTTTGGAGCGATGAGAATAGCGAAACTATGCCCTTGGTGCCCTTGCCTTCACTGAGCAATTCATTTCACTGATCACACGTAGCGCTGATGAGGTGTTTTCAGAGTCACACACCAACTCAGTGCTCTGACAGTAGAAGAGTGATCATTCGTTAGAGAAAAATTTTCTCACCGCTCACTCAGCAGCAGATGATGAAATGCTCATTAAAAATGGACTCACAATTATTCGGAGCGAAAAAGTTCACTGTCTCTTTTTGGTCAAGATGAGCAAAATGAAGCCTTTATGGGACTGATTTGTATGAAGACTAACATTGAACTGACTAAATATTCACTCAATGTGCTTGATATCAAAGTCATGAATTGCCTCGATAAATTTTACGTTTCCAGGATTGCTTCGATGTATCAAATAAGAACAAACTTTTGGTATTTATTACACTTGGAATGGAATTTTTCAACTTAAACTCAGTTTCAAACTCATTTTTGTAAACTTTTTGAAAAATCCTCAATACTCGTATTACCGGTTTTGACAAAAACAAAATAAAGTAAGTTTTTTAACACGGCTGTCTTAAGCTGTATCCGGAATTTACGCGGTATTTGAGAGAAAATAAAGTCCTTTTCAACGGAAAACACTTATAATTTTTTTGAGACCTGAGACATGAGACCTCAAGCCTAGTCCATACTTGGCAACTTGGACTGCGATTTCGGTTGCTGAAACTTGTTTATGTTTAAATCTTGGTTGCTGAAGGTCTCCCATACTTGTCGGGAGACGAGATGAAAATGTAAACAAAAACAAGTCTCAGCAACCGAAATCGCAGTCCAAGTTGCCTAGTGTGGACTAGGCTTAAGACCTGAGAACTGAGACCTGAGGCAAGAGACATGAGACTTGAGGCCTGAGTCATGAGACTTAAGTATTTTCTACACGATTCTGGATATTTTCCGGTAAATTATTCTATTTGTACCTTAGAATTGTGTGTGACTTGGTTCGGTGTCTCCGGTGATTATTTCTTGGCCCTTGCCAAAAAAATTGTACCTTGTGTAATATTTTAAGTTTTAGGTACATAAGTAACTTGATTAAAGTACAACAAAAAAAGAAGGATAATGTAATTCGAACTTGTTTCTGGACACTGCCCTCAATAAATTGATCTTTTAGGACGAAGAATACTGTGAAATAGTATGAATTAAGGATCTCAAATGAATAAAAAAAAAACAAAAAATTGATAATTTAAAGCTCAACAGACTGATGATAATATTTTTTTTAAATTTTTATAAAATTATTCCTCAAGAACCCAGCCAGATAATGGAGTATTTCGGATATTTGGTATTATTTTTCTGCTTATTCCCCAGACCCTTTCCTTACACAAATCACAGATTCCGACCATTGGAACCACACAAAGGACACAAACATACTCTTCAGATAGAAATATAAATACAAACGACAATATAAATCTGTATTAAAAGAATACTTTGTGTGTAAGGAACCACTTTGTGAGTCAATCAACAAACAACGTTGTAAATAAGTAGGAAGATATCCATCCACACCACTGATCTCGTTCGGTCAATAAAACGCGAACCGTTCTCCCGCCGTCATCATCATCGTCGTTGTCGTCTTCTTTTTGCTCTCACAAGTTAAAATACTGTTATGAATAATCACTTTGTTCACACTCTCTCCTTCGGTGTCGCCGCGCCGCTCGAAAGGTGCATTTGGCTATCTTTTTGATTTCAAAAGCACTACGGGCAGTGTGTGGTTTTCGAGTTGCAGTTGACTCGAGTTGAGGAGTCACAGTTTTGGTTTTGATTTTTTTTTGGTTTAGTAGAAGTTGGGGAGTATGTTCGGCTAAAGGAAGTTTTTGAAGGGATTCACAGAATCCAAATTGATAATGCTTTGATTTGCTTTTGGCCACAACACCTAAGTTTGGTAAAGTGGCAGTTCCAAGCAGCGTCAAAGCGAAAGTCTCTTAAATATTCCTCTGCTTTCAGGTTGATGTCATCACCGTTTTCGGATCGATCACAATTCTTGTACGATTTTATAAAAATCAGTCCCATTTTGAGAAAACGTAGCTCTGTAAGGGGGAGTCCTTGGGAAATTTTTAAGCGCACTAACTCTATTCGGCTTTCGATTCCGATATCACAATTAACAACAGCTTGCGCGTACGCACACACTTGTATGGAAGATATGTTGCGCTCTTCAAAAGTGGAATTGTCCTCGAGTTGGGCGAAACTGACTGGTTGCCTTCAGTCGAGGAAACAAATCGGGTTGAGTTGAAGCGTAGTCCAATTTGGGTTTGGATTAATGATATATCACACTGAGGGGCATTTTTTCGTTTCGATTCCACCCACGTCCATATTTTCGGAGCATTCCTTTTCGAGCACTTGGAAGCTTCGGAATTTCTTTGGTATATTCTGGTCGCACTAGTTTGGGAAAAAGTTCATCTCACTTGTTTGGGTTGTTTTGAAACTTTATTTGATTACTAGTAAAAGTTCATAATTTAAATTTCATTTTTCTTTATCTGTTGTTGCTTTGCCTGTCGATACATATTTGTTATGTATTGGATATTCTTCTGTTATTCAGAGCGTAGGTATATATCTTATCAGCATTTAGCAGTAGTATTAATAGTATGTTTGCTTTGCATTAATTTTCAACTTTTAAACACGATACACTACTATTATTTATATATCGATTGTCTGTAAACACACTTTTCTTTTGTAAAGGACCTTTTATATATTGTTGCACTGAGTCCTACGTCGTCGACAGACAATCGCTTACGTTTAACTTCTTTTTTTTTTTCTATAATCGTGAGAATACTTGCTTTGTGTAGAACAGATTATTCTCCCCACCATCATCTCACTCCGATTACTGGTGAATCTGGTAGGATAGTCCTTCCCAAACTTTAACGCAACTACTTTTATTACAAAATCCATAATTCCACTTTCATCCCAAGAATAAACAACATCAACACTAAAAGAGCCTAGGTCCGTATAGAGGAACAATTTAGCTTCTCAAAACACTCCGTTATCACGTTATTCACTGCTTTTGCTTCTTCTTCTGGGTAGATCCCCATGCAAAAAAGTACCGAGGCAGTACTCAAGATGAATAGATGCGTGGAAAAACACACATTCCCCCAGAAGAGCACTGTAATCTGTTCCGGGACCCAACCGCTGAATGTCGAAGGATTCCCCCCAAAAAAATGGACGTCGCACTTGCACATTCCCATTCGACCGGTATGGAACTCCTCCAGAACCGTTACGTTTTACACCTGGTTCAGTGCCACGATTCCCAGATTCCCTGCTACTCTGCTGCAAGGAAGAAGGAGATGTTGGTGGTGATGATTTCTAATCCGTTCTGCATCCGCCGTTCTGTCCCCTGTCCCGTGCGCGCCTCTCGCTTGTCACTTCCGACATAATATATCTCTGTATCTGTAGGTATTATATTCGGGATCAATAATAGTATTTTGCTTCGTTCTCTTCTTTAGTCAAGTAGTGATAATAGTAATTGCGTGTGGTAGGTTCCCGGGCAGCCCGGGCTCGGTGCAACCCGAACCGGGCCGGAGAAACTGACACTACTGGAGGTGGTGACCTCGGAAGGCGAGCCCCGCCAGCGGTAGTCCTGTGTAGTGCATCTGTGGAGAAGAGAAGGAGGTGATATGAAACGGTTGATATAATTATGTTGTACCCTGGTTGGTATTTTTAGCGCTGAGATCGTCAAGCTTTTTAATTAAATTTAAAAATATTTCCACAACATTTTAGCTTTTTCAATGCTTAAACAGTGAATTTTGCAAGTATCGCTAGATAATGTCGTCAAGTTTCCATGCAAACTTGAGGCTTGATGAGCGATTTTTTGGAATAAAACAAACGAGCTGAAATTTGGCTTGAGGCCTCCTAACGGGCCAATAAATGCTTTCAGCCCCCAAGGTTTTGAATCGGAAGCGGTCCTATTTTTGGGACACTCTAATGAGTCTAATGTATACATTTCAGTTTTATCTCAAAATAATTCTACATTAATGTTGTAATTAGAAACTTTTGAAAGCAGAACAGATGAAAATTAATGATGAAAAACACGTGAAAAAATTATTCGCCGTCCCCCAGTGGAATTCGAATCCACACCTTACGCCTTTCTAGGGCCCATGTATTACATTCTAAGACAGGAGGAGTATGGGAGTTATTTTTCAACTTGTGATCACCATAATTTTCGATGTCCGTGTTATTCCCATCATTTCTTCTTACGATAATTGGACTCATATTTGAAAGTTTTTTGCACGACAGGACTTCTTTCTCATATAGGTTCTCACAGGTTGTCAGTTATGTGAGAAATAATGCGTTTGCCGTACTTGGATTTCCAAATGTAACCATGTTTGGCATTGCCTATTTTTATCTTAGTGATTTCCTGTCGTAGAACGCAATACATGGGCCCTTTAGAGGCGCTAGATGTTGGATCGAATCCCCCTGTGGAACCGCGAATATTTTTTTTTTCATATTTTTAATTATTTAATTTTGAATTGTTCTTTCTCAAAACGTTTGAAATTGAAATAATAGATTCATTTCAACACCAAATTTTTGCTTACTGAACGTTTGAGTCAGTCGGGTCTTTGCAGACCGTTGAATGATACGAGAACAAAAATGATAATAACCACAGAAAAAAAAACCAATCTTACCTGCAGATCATCGTCGATCCCGATTGTTGTAGCCTCTGCCACCACGCTGCCGATCGTTGCGATGGTTCCGGTCTCGATCCCGCTGACCACGGCCACCATCCGAACCGTCAGCTTTGCGACCGCCGCCGTGCCCGGACGACGGATAGCCGCCGGAAGCTACCGGGGGTACGGATGGCGGGGGAATGTGGTAATTGGGCAGGGGCGGTGGTGGACCCTTCATCGACGGTAGCATCGAGGCGCCCCCAGCCGTGGAGGTTGGCACCGTGGTACCGGGAACCGCCGGCGGAGGTTTCCACATGAACTCATCGTACTTGTCGTAGCCACCGCGTGCTTGTGTCGTTCCAGCTGCACCGGTCACGCTGCCGGGAATTGCACCCGGTGGCATTGGATATTCGGGCATCGGAAGTCCTTCGTAGTAACGTGGAGGTGGGAGACTCTCGTACGGCATCGGCATTCCGGGGAAACCTGGCGGTGGTGCGTACGGCATTGGGGGAAGTTGATGTTGCATTGTGCGCATATAATCGGCCACATAGGCTTCAGCTGCCGCGGTACTACTGTAACGTTCCCAACCGTGGAATCCTGCAGCGGAAGCAGCCGCCGCAGCAGCTGCAGCCCCTGGAGGCATCCGTGGTGGTGGTCCATGACCACGGCGCCCATCCTTTCGGTACGGAGCAAACATACCCGGACGACCTTTTCCACCGTGGAACATTTTCCTTCGACCATCCCTCATAGGACCACCACCGCGACCACCTCGCCCTCCACCTCCACCTCCTCCACCACGCATCATGCTAGATGGACGTGAAAAGTTCGGTGGGCGACGGAACGATTTCGAGGCAGCTTTCTCTTTCATCATCTTCGAAGCTTCTTTCGACTTCTTGAGAATGGGTGTCATTTCAATTGACGTATCTTCCGGGAACAATCGGCACAACTCTTCAGCTACCTTCGGCTCAATTTCTTGCCCATCACGACCTATTTTAACAGGTTTATTTTCGTTCCAGGAATTGTACAAATGTGTCGTACTAGTGAAGGGCAGTTCCTTCTTGCAAACCCAATCGATCTTGATAACACCCCCGAGTGCCTTCGCGGACATGCCCGGAGGAAGTACCCACTCCACGGCAGGTAGATCCCGACGAGCTTCCGCGGCCATCCGGGCAAACCCGGCAAATTTACCGCTCTCTTTGACCGAAAACACAAGAATTACATTACGACTTTCACGGAACGCTTGATTCAAGTTGGCCTCATTCGGCGGCAAGGTGGACCAGACACCCTTCGTCTTGGAAATGGTTACATTCTCAGAATTGTTCGATTTAATCAAAAAGAACCGGGTCTCCCGGAACAGATAGTTAATTTTAGTAATATAGTCATATGATTTGACGGAGTTTTTCACCGAACTATTCTTAGCATTCTTTCGCTTCGTTTCGGACGTGGCCGGGGCTGCAGCAACCGAAGCCGACTGGGGACTACGGCTACGAGATTTCCGCTCCTTCTTGCTATTACTGTTATTCGTTGCGTTTGCACCACTGCTTCCGCCATCTTTTTCCCCCTGATCTTTCTTGGTCTCTTTATCCTCCTTTTTCTTGCCTTTCTTCTTCTGCTGCTGCTTCTTATTATTGGCAGAATTTCGCCGTTCACTGTTCCCGTCGTCATCATCCTCATCCTCATCGTCGTCGGACGAATCGGAACTTACTTCCGAAATGCTCGGATTAGTTGTGGTACTGTCATCGCTGTCTCCACCCTCACTCCGGGTGTCGTAGCTATTCTCCAGCTCTTCGGCAATGTCCCGCTCGGTTCCGTCCAAACCCAGATTCACTGCGTCTAGATCGGCCATCTTTTCTACTCTGTATGGTTATGATACTCCACTAGACCTGCTGCTGCTGCTGCTAAAAATTGTCGGTGCTTCCACGGCCACCAGTGAACTCTTTCTCCGCTTTTCTCGCTTTGTGCACCAGTCCGTCGTTCGTTCGCCCTGTGTTGATGTGGAAATATAAACACAGCAGCAGAGCTACTCTGGGACACTCACACTTACGTTCGCACACACCCTGATGGATGGATGGGTAGAGATCGGACCCGGGATAAGGTTTTGCTCGCTCGTTACCCACACACTTACTTACACACCGGAGAAGAAATTTCTAGCAGAATAGCAGACCGAGGTGAGGGCCCCGTTTTCACTTGGCCATTAGGATTTATGATTCGATTTTACTCATTCGGCGGACCGCCGTTGCCAGAGCGCTGGAAATGCTGAAATGGAAGAAGGTGAATTGGGCTTTTGTAATTTTAAATGTGATTTTTATTTTCGAAAACCTTCAAGTTAGAAAAAGAAAATAAGATAATTATTTGATAAACAGGTAGGGTAATACATACGCATATAGTATTCCAAATAACTGAAAGGCTCATTGCGACCCTAACAATAGCATTGGAAGTTCACATTTGGCTGATTTATAAGTACCCTAAGGAGATGCAAACATTTTACCCCTTGAACATAAGTAAACAAAAGTTCCTTGAAATTGGCTCTTAATGCTTGTTTGGCGTTTTCAAGGGAGCTTACAGCATGCTAAACAGTGTTAAAAATTTAATTTCTTATTTAGTTGGATAACTCAAGGGAAAGTGTAAAGTGTCACTAATAAAGGCAACTCAAGGGAAAAGTTATCTCAAACCAATACTGATGTTATGAAATCGCTTGGTACATCTTTGTACCTGAAAATGATAATATTTTCGTAGGTGATGGAAAGAATTAGAGAAACATGAGATATCAAAGAACAAAAGAACATAAGCCGTAAATATCATGAATTTTCCGAAAAAGATTCAACGGCTCACCGGCAGGACTTGAACCTGCAATCTCCGCTTCAGTGTGAACGTGATGAAACCGGCGAACACGAGCAATCGAGCTCTGCCGATCAACTGCTGGACCTTCTATCGAAACACCATCCAGTGTTACCACATCAAAATCTGTACCGCTCATCGAAAAATCTTTTTCATCTGTACAAAAAAATTAAAAAATCTGTACCAAAATCTGTACCGAAGAAAACAAAGTTCTGCATTCAATGTTGATATGTGAAAATATTTCCTTATTTTCCTTATTTTTAATTTAAAAAAATATAGATACTTTATTGCACATACTACAGTTTTTTTTAGTTCCAAGTTTACAATCGCTAGTCCCTTTTCGTCGCGTGGGTCTTTGCCGATTTCCATCCGAAATTTTTTTTTAGTTAGAAGCACCCGTCGAAATGTGGAAAATCACCGACAGCGGAAGAGGCAGCGAGTCCGAATTTTCTAGGAGAAAAAGCGCCGCCTGGAGGAGGAGGAGCAGCTGTATCGTGCCCAAGAAACACGAAAGTACTATCAGAAACTCAACGCATCCCGCAAAGGCTTCGTGCCGCAAGCCGAAATGTGCCGGGATAAGGACGTCGTGAGGTGATCAAAAGGTGGAAGCAGCACTTCGATGAACACCTGAACGGCGCACATGCAGGAGATCAAGACGGTGGGGGAAGGTACATCGCCGGCGTAGCCAACGACGTAGAGGAGCCACTCCCAACGATGAGTGAAGTTAAGGAAGCCACTCGCCAGCTGAATAGAAACAAGTCACAAGGATGGTATCCCAGCTGAACTCATCAAAATGGGCCCAGACAAGTTGGCCGATTGCCTACACCGGTTGATAGTCCGGATCTGGGACATAGAACAGCTACCGAAGGAGTGGAAGGAGGGGGTTATATGCCCTATCTACAAGAAGGGCGACAAATTGGACTGTGAGAACTACCGAGCGATCACTGCCCTCAAAGCCGCCTACAAAGTGTTGTCTCGAATCCTACTCCGCCGCCTAACGCCACAAGCAAACAGATTCGTGGGAAGTCATCAGGCCGGCTTCATGGAGGGACGGTCAACGACGGACCAAATCTTCACATAACGGCAAATCCTCCAAAAATGCCGTGAACACCAAGTCCCTACGCACCATCTATTCATCGACGTCAAAGCCGCATACGACACGATCGACCGTAACGAGCTATGGAAAATCATGGACGAGAACGGCTTTTGCGGGAAGCTGATTAGACTGATCAAGGCGAGGATGGATGGAACGCAGTGCTGTGTGCGGATTTCGGGTGAATTGTCGAGTTCATTCGAATCGCGCAGGGGCTTCGACAAGGTGATGGTCTATCCTGCATGATGTTCAACGTGGCGCTAGAAGGTGTTATTCGACGAGCGGTGGGCGAAATGCGGGGCACAATTTTCAACAGATCCAGTCAACTTATCTGCTTTGCCGATGACATTGATATAGTCGGCAGATCATCTGCGGCGGTGGAAGACATCTACCGTAAACTGAAACGCGAAGCAGGAAGGATTGGGTTGATGATTAATACGTCCAAGACGAAGTACATGCTGGCCTGCGGATCCGAGACCGACCGAACCCGCTTGTCCAGTAATAACAAGGTCACGATCGACGTCGACGAACTGGAGATAGTCGAAGACTTTGTCTATCTCGGCTCACTGGTGACCGCAGACAATGACACCAGCCGTAAGATCCGGCAGTGAATGATCAGCGGAAGCTGTGCCTACTATGGACTCCACAAGTAACTGCGATCGAGAAGACTTAACCCTCGCACGAAGTGTAAGCTGTACATGACGGCCATTAGACCGGTTGTTCTCTACGGGCACGAGACATGGATATTGCTCGAGGGGGACATTCGTACAATCGTAGTATTCGAGCGACTAGTGATAAAAACCATCTTTGGCGGCCTGCAGGAGAACGAGGCGAAGGATGAACCACGAGCTCACGCGACTCTACGGCGAACCCAATATCTAGAAGGTGGTGAAGGCTGGTCGGATACGCTGGGCGGGATATGTTGCGAGAATGCCGGACAACTGTCCTGTAAATCAGATGTTCGCTACGAATCCGTTAGGAACGAGACGAGCAGGGACGCAACGAGCGAGGTGGTTAGACCAAGTAGAGCGTATCTGGCGAACGAGGGATGTCCGAGAAATTGGAGAATAATTGTCATGGACCGAGTGAATTTTAGGAATTACGTTTATCAAGTTATTTCGTGAGTAGGATTTTACGTAAATAAAATTAAAAAAAATTAATTGATACATTAGAAACGTAGAATATCATATCATGAGAAACTTTCATTTAAGTTTAATATAGTCAAGAAGCTATGGAACAATTAAAAAAGTGTAAAAAATACCCCAAACTCCCCTATTTAAAGAACAAATTTAAATTTTTTTTTTCAATTTCATTAGTTCAGTGTTAAAACCGAAACAAATTTGGTTCAAATAAACAAAAAAAAAAAAACAAAATTAAACAGATTTAGCACAGAGTACACGCTCATATTTTTTTAACCAGAAATGATTGTTTTTCATACATTTTTTGGTATTTTTAGTAGAACTGCTAAAATTGCTGTTTTTTAACCGTTATGAATTGTTCAATTTTAACCATTTTCCGAGTTCATGAAGAAATTTTTGATTATGGTTGAAATTCAACAAAAAAATGCGTGAAAAAACAGTCGCCATGTTTGCAATCGCAGAAGTGTTTGTTTTGTTTCTGGTTCCGCGTTGGACTTAGATTATATAAATCTCCTTAAAGATTTAAGATTAAAGATAACACAAACTGTAAGTATTTTGCTTGACAATACCGGTTAATTAAATTAAAAAAAAAATGTTTTCAGATTGAACATCAAAGTCACTCTCTTTTAAATTAAATTTTCAGATGAAAGTTGGAGCAAATATGGGTTATGTTATCTGGAGTCGGAAGCAGCAGCAGTCCCGCCGAAGACAGCTCCAGCTGCCGTCATATGTTAGGGTAAGTACATGCCATTTTGGAAATCTTTGTCAACTGTTCCGAGATCAATAACCATGTTAAATTAATTACAGAATGTTCCGAAACTCTCTACGTTTGCTGCATCAGAAGGTTCCGAAAATATGCTGGGAATCACCGGCACTAGAATCACAGAAGAGCGGGAAACTGAACATCGCAGGAAAGGCAGCACCGCATCATCCGTAACTGTGATAGCAGTGCCGAAGCAATCATTCCCCCGGCCGGCTAAACTTTCTTCCGCTAATGCAACTTAGTAGTGCCAGTAGACCACTCTTTTACTAGCATCAAGCAGATACCAGTGAGGGCAATCAAAAATCAATGTTTAATATAAAAAAATCTGTTGAAAATCTGATTGATTGATTTCTTTAATTCTGTTTCCATTCCATTCATATTTTAAAACGAATATTTCCTGCTAATTTCGTCCCATTTTTGCTTTTCCGACCATGCTTGAAAAATAACCATTATCCAAGTTCTCTGTGAAATCTCATTTTATGAGTTTTCAGTGAAAACTCATAAAATGACTTAACCCACAAAACTGCCATTATGGTTATTTTTCAAACATTAATGGTTCAACGTGGCCCAGCGTGTATTTGAATTATAGGGTACCGTAATCATGCGTGAACGTACCCCCACGCCGGGCATGATGACGTACACTGTAAATTTTTGCCTCGATTTCCAGCAAAAAAAAATGCTGGAAACGTTCAGCAATCCAAATTTTTGCTGGAAACCAGCAATCGATTTTCGAATTGCTGGATTTTTCAGCATTCGGTTATGTGCTTGTCATTTTTGCTGAAAAATCAGCAATCGGTTTTCAAATTGCTGGACTTTCCAGCAATTGATCTAGTTTGCTGGAAAATCAGCAATCGAGTTGTCAATTTGGAGTTTGTTTTTGTTTCGTACGCTGAAGTAAGGTGAGATTCTATTTTACGAATTTAGGTTAAATTAATATAATTATTTTATTTTCCTCTATATTCTAGCAACCAGGCATCAAGTCAAGGGTAAGTTTTTATTGTACAGGTATAAATATATTCCATAGAAGATACTAATCAAAACTATTTTTACAGGTGGCGGATGATCAACACTGCGGCAGAAAGCGGCCACCCCAGAGCCGGTTTTATAAAGTTGTAAAAAAAAAAGTTTTTTTTTAAAATAAATAAATCCCTTATTGAAAATGGGAGAAAATAATTGTTTTTATTGCTTATTATATGCACAGCCAATATTAAACTGTAATTTTGAATTGAAATATAAATTTCATACTAAATACTGCCGGTTGTGTTGAAAGAAATAGCTGGTTTCCAGCAATCTGGATTGCTGATTTTCCAGCAATTTGAATTGCTGGAAACCAGCATTAAAGTTTGCTGTTTTTTCCAGCAATTGAAATTGCTGGAAATTTTGCTGGAAAGTCAGCGGGACAAAAACCAGCAAAATTTTGCTGGTTTCCAGCAAAAAAAAATTTGCTGTGTAGTTGTTATGAGATTCTTCATACATTCCAAAGGAATAAAAAATAAATCAACGTTTTTCGTCATTTACATACATAAGTCCAGTAATTAGTGTTAAAGAACTAAAGTTGGTGTTGAAGCAATTGATTTCAGTATGAAATGTATTGAATAAAGAGCTTGGAATCATTCCAAAACTCGAATAAGAAAATAGTTACGGGAAAAGATGATTTATCGATTTCATATTTTACTGTTAACGAGCTCAAAATTTGCGTTTTAAATTATTCATTAGAACTATTAAATGTGTCCTCATGCGATATTTTCAATTTTTAGGCCAAGAGAAATAATTTCGAGTAATAACAATTTCCCCGAATAATTAGACGTTTCCGCGATAAATTAGCATTTTAGGCAGAACCGCAAACCAAACCATGTTTTGAAAGAAGCTCATAAATCAGAGAAGTTGAATTTATGAATTTGAGGACAGTGGCATACAAGTTACTGGCATAAATAGTAATTTTTATGGAAAAACTGAAGAATTCGGTACAATGCTTGCTACTTTTCATAACAACTACGTCATTATTCTGGAAATCTGCCAACCAATATGGCGGATGAGGTAACCTGTTATTTCGAAGAACTTTGGATTTAGCAAAATAAGAGCAGTGAACTTTATGTATAGAATATTGCAATTATGATGCTTCATTTAAGAAAATCTGGCAGCACTTCAAATTTATGAGACCGGTATCAAAATTCGCGTTCAACGCCCCGTAATGTAATGTCTGTATCTGTATACACATTACATTGGCTCTCTTTCCCTCACCACCATGTACCTGCTTCCGTTTTCCCCTCAACAAACCAGTTCGCTTCTTTTTCTTCGATCGAGCCCCAATTTTGAAAAATTTTAAATTCATTTTTCTAGAACATTCCTCGACCTTCAGTTAAAACCAACAATCGAAAAAGGTTTTGTAGACGAAAAGGAACAAAAACTTACCAAATTAGAGCGGTTCCGATCACTTTTTGCACTTAAATTTAGGGTTTTAAAAACGAATCACAATTTATGAGCAGCCACTTTTACCACTGTCGAATGCTCGAATGTTTCCAATTCCAACCAAATCGAAGGGGAAAATGGTGCTCTCTCCCGTTAAACTTTCGCTCTCCCGCACCAACACCAACTCAAAAACGCGGCTACGCATGTGTGTGCGTGTGTCAAAAACGGACCGGGTTTTTATCTAGATCAAATTTCCCATGCAGCAAAAATTTCGCTCTCTTCGCGCTTATCAGTTCGCGACCGCCGACCGAAGTGAAAGGAAAAAGGGTTCGCTTATTTTGGTAATTCGCGACGAGCATGCATGTTCGCGGATCGTCCTAGCGATTTTTAATCCTAATTTAAATGGGAATTTAGCCGTAAGTTTTAACTAAAATCTGTGCCAACGATGAAACGGAAGGACAAATTTGAAAGTGAAACCGGATTCGAAGGATGGGTAAGTTGTTTAAAGTTGAATTTTGAGCCTCATTTTTTTACGGAGAAAATAGAAAACTGCGCACGTCACATTTTCCCAAATGGCGCGAAACTGTTATCAGTCACTTGAATCGATCGACAAGGGAGGGTAGAAATGTAAACATGGAATAAATTTTTAAGAAAAACCGGCGATATTTCATTAAATTTCAGATTTGTACTAAGTCATTTGACGGTCATTTTCAATATTTGCATAAATTATTTAAATAATTTTAATGAATATTTCTCAAATTTAAAAATACATTTTTTTTAGAATAGAAAACTTGGGGAAAACAAAAATAAAAACAGAATTAAAATTAAAGCCAAAGTTGCATCAGATTTTCTATTTTTTATATAACGTTCTAGTTTCAGAAAAAAAAAATGTAAAAATAAAATTACACGATTTTTGGAATAATCAATAGAAGATTGTAAATCGGTTCGAATTACAGTTTTAAAAATAAACTTCTTAGGTTTAAAGGTTAAAAATTTCCTTTAGTTTTTTGTATTTTACGAAACGAGAAAAAGACAACTTCTGCTACTTTTTTTCTCAGAAGTTATTCGTGCTTTTGGAGAATGTAAATCATGGATTTAGAAATTTTAATAATATTCTACAAATTTTCCAAAAAAAGTGCACGAATTGACTTTTTAATAATTTTAAAAAGTTAACTGAATTTCAAAAATTTTAACAGAGAATAAAAAACCAATATTGCATTTTTGAAATCAGGGTCTCTAAATCGATTAGAGCTCTTAAATTCTTCGCACCTCGGGAAAGGTGAATTTTGTAGACTTGTGAAATAAATTGATGAAATAAGAGAAATGAAATCTCCAAATTATACTCGCGATTGGAATAGGAAGTTTTTATTCGGTTTGGTGCTAACACATAATATAAAAATGAGGTCAGGTGTATTCGAAGAACTATTTTACTAACTGAATTAAATTTTCTAAACTGTCTTTGCAGGGCGATTACATGGGCGCGAAGATCTCCAAACTGGAAGATCAATTCCGCCACTCGGCAGCCGCTTTATCGGAGCGTTTGTCTAATCTGTTCGAGGGAATTTCGGTCTTCGTCAATGGGTACACCAAACCCTCGGCAGACGAGCTGAAGCGCATGATGATGCAGCATGGAGGCATTTTTCATCACTACAAGCGACCCACGACGACTTATATTATTGCCTCCAATCTGCCGGACGTCAAGGTGAAGTCCATTACCTCGGAGATCATTATTAGTCCCCAGTGGGTGGTGGATTGCGTGGAGCAGAAGCGGCTGTTGGATTATAAGAAGTATCTGCTTTATACCAACCAGAAAGCTTCGCAGCCTAAGCTCGCTTTTGGGAAGTTGGACAGGAATGTTGACATTCAAAAGCCAGTGACAAAACCTGACAACGATATAAGCAATGATGACTATAAAAATTTGATGAGTAAATTGCATATTCTAAATGAGCAAATCAAAGAGTCAGGTGGGATCGATACTCAGAAAAAGAACGAAGTTCCTAAACATGCAAATGATTCTGGAGGAATAGAAAATGTCACAACTAACACGCAGAACTTGGAACAAGTTCAACAAGAGCCCGTAGCGAAATCTCCGGAAATTTACAATGAAGGTGAATCGGGTGAAGCCTCTCAAAGCAATGTCGCACCCTCTTCGAACCTTACGGTAGTTCCTAACGCTCAACCAAAAGTTTCTCCACAAAGATCTCTGAACGCCACCGATCCCAACTTTCTGACTGAATTTTTCAATAAATCCCGCTTGCACCACATCGCAACCCTAGGAGCAGGTTTTAAGCAATACATTTCGGAGCTGAGAGAAACCCACGACGGAACTTTTCCGGATCGAGACAATCTCAGATCCCTGAAAACCTCCAGCGACGAGTTCGGATCAACCGGCCCCTTCGTGATGCACATCGATATGGATTGTTTCTTCGTATCGGTCGGGCTGCTCAAATATCCCCACCTTCGGGGTCAACCAGTGGCCGTGACCCACAGCAAGGGATCCGACGCGGGAAAAGTTCAATCGCGCCCGGGTCAAAATCGATCCCTGGAAATCGAACTTTACCAAAAGCGACTAGAAGATCGCTACAAAACGCCGGACATTCCGTACCAGTCGCGGCTGCTCAATATCGACGATAACAATTCGATGTCCGAGATCGCTTCCTGCAGCTACGAAGCCCGAAAGGCTGGCGTTAAGAATGGGATGTTCGTGGGGTCGGCCCTCAAATTGTGTCCCAAGCTGAAAACCATCCCGTATGATTTCGAGGGCTATCGGGAGGTGGCGTTCACGCTTTACAATACCATTGCCAAGTAAGTGAGAGGAATAGTTTGATCTTGTAATGGGGGTCTGTGTTTGCTGGTAAAGATTGAGCTTGTACACAACAGAGGTTTGAGAGTAAAGGCGTTAAGGTTACTCGGTCCTTTGCAACGTGGAGACAGGCAGTTTGTATGAGCGCTCAACTCTTAAGTTCGTCGTTGTTATCTATCGTTAATATATGTAATTGAAACTTTTTAGACCCCCTCGTAAAGAGCTCCAAAATGTTAAACCTGAATTTGAAACCCTTATCTGATGTCTGAAATTTGAATGTAACATCTGAATTGAAATCTTAATCTGAAAAACTGAATCTCAAACTATCTGTTCCTATGTCTGAAATTTGATTTTGAAATCAGAAATATGGAACTGAATCTGAAATTTTAATATTAATTAAGTCTCCTTATGTAAATTGGAAATCTTAAGTTTAAATCTGAATCTGGAATAAAATTTTGAAATTTGAATCTTGAACCCTCTCTGACCTTTTGTAGGTACACCCTGAACATCGAAGCGGTAAGCTGCGACGAAATGTTCGTGGACCTCAGTGACCTAATTTCCTCGGCCGGAATCGACGTAATGGATTTCGTAAGCTTCGTACGGGACGAAATCAAGTCCCAAACCGGTTGTCCCTGTTCGGCCGGGGTTGGTGCCAATCGGCTGCAGGCTCGCATGGCAACGAAGAAGGCTAAACCGGATGGGCAGTTTTATTTGAGCCCGGAAAGTGTCGTGGAATATATGCGAGATGTTCCGATTGGTGATTTGCCTGGGGTTGGTCCGAGTACTACCTACCGATTGAAGCAGCTGTCCTGGAATACTTGTGGCGATTTGCAGCGGGTTTCCACGTTTATTCTGCAACGGGAGTTCGGGAAAAAGTTTGGGGATACGATTTATCACGCCTGTCGAGGGATCGATGAGAGGCCGTTGGTTTATGAGCAGGTGAGGAAGTCGGTTTCGGTGGACGTGAACTATGGGATAAGATTCAAGGATAATGTGGAGGTTGAAACGTTTATGAAGCAACTTGCTGCAGAGATCCACAAAAGACTCGTAGAGATCAAGCGTAGGGGGAAGTTGATAACGGTCAAACTTTTGATCCGATCGCCGAATGCGCCTGTTGAAACTGCCAAGTACATGGGTCATGGACTCTGTGACGTAGTCACGAAGTCCTGTCCTTTGGCAGATTTCACAAACGATCTGGAGGTTATCGAAAAGACCATTCTTTCTCTTATGAATCATGTAGCGGCTCCTGCTCATGAACTTCGAGGAATCGGATTGCAGATTTCCAAACTAGAAGATAAAAAGTGTGTAGCAGAACCTAAGAATTCGCTAAAGAGCATGTTTCAAAAAGTTGAAGCAAGGAAGGAGATTTTTAAGGAAGCAGATGTATCAAATGAAATTTTGAGTAAACCACCGACTACAGAACTTAAAAATTCGCTCAAAACCATGTTTGAAAAAGTTGAAGCACGAAAAGAGATATTTAAAGAAACAGCTGTTCTGTATAACACATCGACTGAAGCACCGACTGAACCTGTTACAGATGTTCCACAAACGACTACTGATACGACTGCTCAAGAGAAGGAGGAAACTCTCCCAATTTTAATTCCATCAAACTTGCCATTGGCTTCGCCAAATAAAAACCAAATGTCGAAACTACAAGTAACACCGACTAAAATAGTAACGATCTCCGTACCAAACCCACCAACTGCTCCTTCGACCCCGAAGAAACAGGATGTCTCCAAAAAACCTGGCCCTAGAGTTGGTAGAGGACGAGGCCGTCCTCCCAAATCCCTAACCATGAATAAATCCAAACAAACCATAAACATTACTCACTATCTAAAAGAGCGTCAAGTTGAACCGAAGAAAAAAGAACCGGAAATACCGGCAGGACTTGACCCCGAAGTACTAGCGGCTCTCCCAGACGACATCAGACACGAGGTCATCAATGATTACAAACTACAAAACAAATCTAATAACCAAAAATCGGAAGTTCCTTCAAAGCGCGTTCCTTCTCCCCAACCATCCACATCTACGGCGCATTTGTCCGTAGAAAACTCCTGTTCCTCAAAGCGAGCGAACAACATGCCAGAGAAAATAAACGTGGATCTCAAATTTCTTGAAGCTCTCCCACCGGATCTACGCCAAGAGGTGGAAAAACAAATCGAGATGCAGCGAGAAACCATGATCATTACCAGTGACGAACCGGAATTCTCCGAAACCCTTCAGGTTACCCCCGAATCAAGCCCTGTCAAAGAAATCCCTGCAAATGTACAAAATGGGGGTCCAAAAGTTCCGCCTCGCTGCCGGCTGCAGGAACCCGAATCCGACGAATCAGACCAGCAACCGGACAACATTCTGCTGCGGCTCGAGTGGCGTAACATGTTGCGGTCCTGGCTGAACAGCACCGAGGAACCGCAACCAGTCGATATCGAGCTGATCGGGGTCAACGCCCAGGAGCTGATCGAGCAGAAGAAGCTCAACGAAATCTACCTGTGCTTGAGGTTCCTGTTTCGGGTTATCGAAGAGCGGGGTCTATGTGCCTGGCATCAGGCATACTTCCGGATCGTGCATGCTGCCCAGATACGGATGCGGGAAATCTATGGCACCAAGCTGGTGGTGCGGGATGGGTTCGGGTGTGGCGGACCGGGGTGTTGCAATATTGCCCTGTGAGTGGCGGCATTGTTTAGTTGATTTATTGTTGAACTTTTTTATTTTTTTTAATGTTATTTTATGATAGAGGAAATTTTATGAATAGCACTCGGGCTGACTTTGTTTTTGGGCATCCGAAACCTTCCGAATATTAGAGCATCCTGGATTTTTTTTTTCACATACACGAACTGTGTAAAAAAAACCACGAAAAAATCGTGTTAACATGCGAGAATTAATTCCCGAAAATCGTGTTGAAAAACCATGAAAAAAAACCTGGTTATTCCGATACTCTGAAATTTAAGACAGCATGTAACTAAACTTACTTACCTACTTACTTAATGATCCCGCGCCGATCCTGCGGTGCATAGGGCCGTGGTAAAAGACCTCCACTGTTGACGATCCGGAGTCAGCGTCTTACCTGGTTCCAGTCAAGATTCTCGTCGACAGTTCGGATTTCAGCGGCTAGGCTTCGCCGCCATGCGAGTTTCTGGGTCTGCCTCTTCTTCGATGTCCTTCTGGATACCAATCTAGGGCCTCTCTGCAAATATCATTTTCATCTTTCCGCAGTGTATGCCCAATCCATCTCCACTTACGTTCCCGAATCTCGATTTCTAGCGCCCTTTGATGACACCGGCGATGTAGTTCCTCATTCGAGATCCAGTTGCCAGACCACTAAGCGCGGATGATATTCCGCAGGCAGCGGTTTATAAATACTTGCAGTTTTCGCGTCGTTACCGCATATGTGCACCAAGTTTCGCACCCGTACAGAAATACGGATTTGACGTTTGAGTTGAAAATTCGGATCTTAGTTCGTAGAGAGATCTGGCGTGACCGCCAGATGTTTCGGAGACTCGCAAACGCAAATCGGGCCTTTCTGATCCGGGTTTCGTTGTCTTTCCTGGTACCACCATCAGGTGTTATCTGGCTACCAAGATACTGGAAGCACTCCACTTTCTCAACCTGTTGCCCAGCTATCATGAAACTGGAGGGATTTCCTGTGTTGATATCCATCGACTTGGTCTTTCTGACATTGACTTTGAGACCTGCTGCCTTGGAACTTTCGGTGAGGTCGTCGGGTTTGCTCTGCATATCCGGTTGTGTTTGGGCGAGCGAAACAATATCATCAGCCAGGTCAAGGTCGTTCAGTTGCTCCAATGTTGAAGGATTCCACGGCAATCCTCGGTTCGGTGCTCAGTCGATCGATCCAGTCAGAATCTCATCCATTACGATGAGAAAAAGTAGTGGGGATAAGATACATCCCTGTCTCATTCCAGCAGTTACCGGGATTGGTTCGGACAAGACACCATCGTGCAAAACCTTGCACGAAAATGTCTCGTATTGTGCTTCGATGAGATGGACTAGTTTCTCTGGTACTCCTCTTCGCCTTAGAGCCGCCCAAATGTTTTCATGGTTAAGTCGGTCGAATGCTTTTTCGAAATCAACGAACACCAGCAGAAGAGAGTCCTGGATTTCATTGATTTGTTCCAGTATGATTCGTAGCGCTGTGATATGGTCCACACATGATCGTCCGGATCGGAATCCAGCTTGTTGCCGTCGGAGTGTAGCGTCGATTTTCTCTTGGATCCTGTTCAGGATCACTTTGTAGAGTACTTTGAGGGCTGTACAGATCAACGTTATGCCTCGCCAGTTACCGCACTCTGTCAGGTCTCCTTTTTTCGGGACGTTTATGAGGATACCCTGCATCCAGTCAGCCAGGAATGTTGCAGTATCCCAGATATCAGCGAAAAGACGGTGCAACATTTGAGCTGACAGGGCAGGGTCAGCTTTCAGCATTTCAGCAGGAATGCAATCGATCCCAGGTGCTTTGATGGATTTCATGTTTTTGATTGCCGCTTCTATTTCAGCCAACGAGGGCGCTTCCGAGTTGACGTATTTATGCGGCTTACTGTTGGCGCTTCGAGCTGCGAGTTCTATTGGCCATCGCTATTCGTGACTCGGAAGAGTTGTTCAAAGTGCTCAGTCCATCGTTTGAGCTGATCTGTTCGATCGGTCAATAACTGATCTGCTCGGTCTTTCAGCGGCATTTTTGCACTAATCCTTGCACCACTGAGGCGGCGAGAAATGTCATATAGTAATCGGATATCTCCATTGGCGGC
This sequence comes from Uranotaenia lowii, assembly GCF_029784155.1. Classification (NCBI taxonomy): domain Eukaryota; kingdom Metazoa; phylum Arthropoda; class Insecta; order Diptera; family Culicidae; genus Uranotaenia; species Uranotaenia lowii. The sequence goes on from NC_073691.1 coordinate 123,123,523, forward strand.
GGCTCTTTCTCCCTCTTCGGCTAGGGAGTTTGTCCAGGCTCTCTTGTCTGGTCTACAAGCTCGTTTAACTGCCTTTTCCAGCTCCTCATAACGTAAGCGAGCGGCTGCTTTGGCTGACCCGGCACATGCCTGCTCAATTCCGACTTTCGCCTTTCTCCGATCATCGACCATCCTCCAAGTTTTATCCGACATCCATTCACTTCTTCTTCCACAAACTTTACCGAGAGTACCATGGCTTATCGCGATAAAGGCATTCTTGATTCCACACCACTGTTCTTGGACTGTTCCGTCTGTCGGCAATTCCGAGGCTCGGGATTCTAGCTGTTCAACATATGCCCTTTTCACCTCTGGATTCTCCAACCGGCGGACGTCGTATCGACACCCGACTTTCTTCTCGCGCCGTTGGACACCCGCAACTCTCAGTCGTATCTCGCCAAGAACGAGGTGATGGTCAGATGCAATGTCTGCGCTTCGTTTATTGCGGACATCAAGAAGACTTTTTCTCCATTTTCGGCTGATGCAAATGTGTTCAATTTGATTTTCCGTTCGGCCATCTTGGGGTACCCAAGTGACCTTATGTGCTGGTCGATGGGGGAAGAGCGATCCACCGATCACCATGTTGTTGTTGCCACAAAATTCTACAAACAGCTCTCCGTTTTCGCTCATCTGTCGTAGGCCATGGCGCCCGCTCAAGGTCTTGATTGTCGGAGCCAATCTTTGCGTTAAAGTCGCCCAAATGGATTTGAATGTCACCCTTCGGAATTTTCTCCACCACGCTGTTCAGTTGACTGTAGAACTGCTCTTTCTCCTGCAAATCGGCAACGTCAGTTAGCGCATAACACTGGACCATTGTAAGGTTTCTAACCCGTGTTCTAAATCTGGCTACGATTATTCTTTCGTTTATCGGTTCCCATCTAATGAGGGCTGCGTAGGCCTGTGGGCTTAACAGGAAACCAACTCGTCGTTCCCGAGTAGCATGTTCTCCTCGTATGCCAGAGTAAAGCAGGACTTGCCCGGATTGTGTCTTGTGTTTTCCAGTATTTTGCAACCATATTTTGTCAGCATCTTCTCATAGCGCTTCCGTGCCCGAGTTTTAGCCGTCGATTGTTGCCGCTCATCGCGGTTTGGGAAGTTCTGTACCTTGTATGTATGTAGTTTTGCTCTCTTCTTTGCATTCTGAACGTAGCTCTGCGACATGCCGATCTTTTTAGCCAAATCACGGCTTGAGATGTTGGGATTTGCTTTAATCATCCGCTTCACCTTTCCTGTTGCGGTATAACCTCACAACAGGGGTTTAATTTGGACGAAGTAAAAACACTCCTTTTCAGCAGATTCAATCAGCTTAAAAGCTGTAAACAAATTTTATTTTAAGTGTTTTTTTTAAAGGATGTATAAAGGAAAATCTGTGTAAACTTACATTAAAGTGTCCTTATCAAATTCACAAACTCTTCAAATGTTACTACTTCGCCGCCTTTTCTGAGTCACGTTGTCTACTGACCGTTTGTTTACATCCGTTCACCCAGTCATGTCAGTAGTTCCAGGAAGCAAGGCGGGTAAAGCTAGGTGTGTTCTTATACCAATGCACGGAATCGTCCATCTTGTGACCCTTGTGACAGGCAATCGTAATCGTAGGCATGGTAGGCGAACAATTCGCTGTCAAAAAGCGCACCGTCTCCACCCCCCACCAATGAGAAACTTTTAGTACCCCTTGCCTACTTTTCCTCAGTATGCACCCACCCTACTGGAGGCACTCTGCCAGGAAGGGTGGTTAAGTGTTGCCAGTTCTTTTGGTCTACAGAGCCGTAGCTGTTCGAAGGGTCGACGGATGTACAGTTGGCCTCAACATTCTCCCCTCCGTAAGACGGTGTTGCACTATTACCAGACTCGTCCTTACGCTTGTTCAAGACGTCGATTACAGCCAGGTTAGCCGCAGCTCGGCGAACCTTCCCGGAGCTAGTTTGAACCACGGCCTGTCTGGCAACCTTGTCCTTCCCAAGGACGACTTCTACAATCTGACCACGAACCCAGCTGTTGCGACGTTTGTCATCTACCACGAAAACTAAGTCGCCTACTTCGAGGGGTTTAGTATTGTTAAACCACTTGGTGCGTCTGGCGATGGTTGGAAGATATTCCCTAATCCATCTTCTCCAAAACCCGTCTAAAATATGCTGAGCTAGTTTCCAGTTACTGCGTAAGCACTCCA
>NC_073691.1:123126225-123127420 GCF_029784155.1 Uranotaenia lowii
ATCGCTACTGGACTGGTTTCGAAGCTATTTAACGGGACGAAAGTTATCAGTGCAAACTGGAAATTACTTTTCAAGACAATTCTCCGCTTGTTCAGGTGTGCCCAAGGGAAGCGACTTGGGACCGATAATTTTTGCCATCTATTTTAACGATGTTCTCACTCTCATGGACGGCCTAAAACTTGCGTATGCCGACGACTTCTAACTTTTCCTCGCCATCTATGGCCAAGACGATATCGCTCTCTTCCAAAGGCAGTTCAACACCTTCGCTCACTGATGTGACACCAACTGCTTTCCTCTGAACCATAGCAAATTTGCGGTAATTGCATTTTCTCGCACCTCGCTTTCGGTGAGGTCATCGAGTTTGCTCTACATGTCTCGTTGTTTTTGGGCGAGCAAAACAATATCGTCTGCCAGGTCAAGGTCGTTCAGTTGCTCAATTGTCGAAGGATTCCACGGCAATCCTCGGTTTGGTCTACATTCAACCGATCCAGTCAAGATCTCATCCACATTGATAAAATACATTCTTGTCTCACTCCCGCAGTTACCGGGATTGGTTCGGACAAGACACCGTCGTGTAAGACCTGGCACGAAAATGCCTCGTATTGTGCTTCGATGAGATGGACTAGTTTCTCTGGGACCCCTCGTCGCCTTAGAGCCGCCCAGATGTTTTCATGGTTAAGTCGGTCGAATGCTTTTTCGAAATCAACGAACACCAGCAGAAGAGAGTCCTGGAATTCGTTGATTCGTTCCCGTATGATTCGTAGCGTTGTGATGTGGTCCACACATGATCGTCCGGATCGGAATCCAGCTTGTTGCCGTCGGAGTGTAGCATCGATTTTGTCCTGGATCCTGTTCAGGATCACTTTGCAGAGTACTTTGAGGGTTGTACAGATCAACGTTATGCCTCGCCAGTTACCGCACTCTGTCAGGTCTCCTTTCTTCGGGAGCTATACGAGGATACCCTGCATCCGTTAGCGAAAAGACGGTGCAACATTTGTGCTGACAGGGCAGGGTCGGCTTTCAGCATTTCAGCAGGGATGCAATCGATCCCAGATGCTTTGTTGGATTTCATGTTTTTGATTGCCGCTTCTATTTCAGCCAGCGAGGGCGCTTCCGAGTTGACGCCATTTATGCGACTTACTGTTGGCGCTTCAAGCTGTGGGTTCTGTTGGCCATCGCTATTCGTGACTCGGAA
>NC_073691.1:123127920-123152920 GCF_029784155.1 Uranotaenia lowii
TTGAAATAAAAAAAAAATTGATTACATAATATTAAACGCACAAAAAAAAAATCTAATAAAAATCTAATTTTAAAACAAAAGAAAAATCATTGCTTTCCAAAAAGAACAATTTTCAAGTTTATGTTGCACTGTGTACGACTATCAAGAATACAAGTGACGAGTCACCATTAAAACCAGCACACGCTAGTTCCAACAATGTGTGCTACTGACGGAAGCAACAATACTTTCGTACCTACTCATGTGCGCTGGCTGCGTTTGCCTAATCTTCACCGCTAGCGATCGAGATTGACTAACAAGCTAGCAAGTGTAAGAAACATTAGTAACATTAGCTAACTATACCTACATGAGAAACCCAGAAAGAGAATTCCCATGTATAGCGAACCCAATGGTTTGAGAGCGTGTTTTTACGCACACTTCAAACGAGCAAAAACGTAGCAACCCATGGGCCTACTGAGCTTTCCTTATGCGAGAACAGTTCTATCGACGTTGCCATTATTTCAGATTCGCTGCGGGGGGGGCTCGCTATACATGGGAATTCTCTTTCTGGGTTTCTCATGTATAGTTAGCTAATGCAGAGCAAAGGCGGGAGCAATTCATGGGAGCTTTTCATCAACATGCCCTCTAGTCTAAAATTTCAACACCTATCAAGCTTTCTCCTAGTGGCGCACTAATGCCTGTCTATCCACCTTTCTTTCAAATTCTATAAAATAAATTCTCTCTCTAGTTTTCATTCCGCCGCACATGCCATTAAAATTATAATCATACAATTACGGCGATTAAAATCATATATCATATTGACAAACTTTATACTTTTGCTTTGGTATTGAATGTCACATCATGGCTCGGTAGAAACAAGGAGTTTTTTCGCTGATGGAAAAACGCGTAATTTATGCTTGAATACCAAAAACTACCTAATTCAAAAATATTATGCCAGGTTTTATTACAGTAGAAACCCGCTTTTCCGAGCTTCCACGATACCACATTCATAGAAAAAAATCCATGTTGTGTTTTGTCACCGCGATGTTTGCATAGTTATGCTATTTAATCAACGTTTTCGGAGAGTTAAAAGTCTATACTTGCCGGATACCGTCAACAGGAACAATATGCAACACTTTACAACTTCAATGGCTTCTATAAAACTTTATATCAACAGATAATCATACTGTTTGTACAACGAAATTTAAAGGTTGATGGGACATTAAGTTGACGTAATCAGAATAATTATTGGTTTAACCAGTTACTTTTTAATTAAAAAAACATGCGATTTTCACCCTTCACAGAAAAAGGTGTATGTTGCAAAAAATTTTGTTTTTTATTAAAAAATTAAATGAAAAACGTTTGTAAATTTATAGTTTGTAAATTTTTGATATATCTGTGATGTCATAACGCATAAAACACCAATTGCAGAAATTTTTTTTTGGATCGAATTCAATTTTACCTTTTTTCTGTCAAAAATGTTTTCAAAGAAAGAGCATGAGGTTGTTGCATACATGTAGGGGTAGAAAAATACTAAAAATATTCAACAGGCTGAATTAAAAAAAAATGTTTGGAAGGATGAAATTTTGAAACAAACAAAAGCCTGATGCAAAACAATCATATTCCAGCATATGGAAACGAGATTTAAATGTGAATCTTTGATTTGCATTTTGATACATTTTAGCCAAGACTGGTAAATGGCACCGCTTTCTATTTATATTTAGTTTTAAATGATAGCTTTCAAGATTCTGTGTATTCCGTAGTGAAACAAAAAACGAAACTTGCGAAACGACTACGACATCCGTGCGTTTCCCAGACCCAGTTACCTAATATTGCGGCAACATTTGGTAAACATTCGAAACCTCAGAAAATCCTTCCAATTCCCCACCATAACACCTGAAATCCGGCCGGATTACGGGATACTATCATCAACCCGGTGGCAAAAAAAAACGATCGCTTTGGATTTACCGTCCCGCATTTTCACATTTTTTGCCCCATCAATCACTGGCAATATGAGCGCGACTGAAGAGGGCGCTTCAATATTTGCACGCACACCGCAAATTCATCCCCAAGCCCCATTGAGGCGTGTAATTCAATTGAAAAGCTATTTTTCACACCCGGCACATACGCTAGGGCAGGCAGAAAAGCCTGGGAAATAGCGCCGGATAACATCCCGGTTCGAAACGCGAAAGGGCTTCAAATTTTGCTAGATACCTACATTGAGCAACCGCTTCGAGGAAGATGGGAGTTTTTTTTACACTTTTGCAGCTTACCTTTCGGGCAGGAGTCCATTTAATCAGAACTCGTTGAAGTAGGGGAAAGGTTTCCTAAATGGGCCTATCGGGTTAAATGACCCTATGGCTGTTTGATGAAATGGCTGACTAGACAGCTTATCTGACCAATGCATTTTGAGGGTGATACGCTTAGAACATAAGGCAAGAAGGAATTTAATGAATTTACAAACTCAAAAAAATTTAAAAAATCAAACAAGGTTTTGATACATTTTGATGTAATATTTCGACTTTTAAAAATTATACGTAAATAAGCTTAAAACAAAAATTAGGATGGTTTTTGTTTCATACTCAAATGAACTTTAGAAATTAAACAAATTTCAGCTTTTGTGGAGGTTTAATAATGATTAAATAGTGGAATAATAGAGTGTTTTTGTATGCCCCCATCATGTTTGTAAAATGCCTCCATCCTAAAATAACAGGTTAAATAGAATAAATAAATGATTTTATCATTGAACCTTCAAATCTAAGCTTTGAATAACATCTTAAGAGAGAATTGAAGATCTAAAAACAGATTTGATAAAATTTGTCTCATGGATTAACTGCCTCCATAGTATGGCAACCATAACTTTTGTTTTATTCCATAAAATTATAATATACATAGATTTTTATAAAACGCTACCTTTGTCGTACGTAAATAATTACTTTCTAGCAGTTTCAATTAAATTATACGGAAATATTTCCCAAAAAACAGAAATTTTGTTCAAAACATAAATAGGCGCATTTAGCCCGCACGGTTTGAGGTTCGCCATTTTAGACAACACTTATAATAAAATCATTTTCTTGGAAACAGCAGAAAATTTTAACATAAAAATTACTCCAATGTATAGAAAACAGATGCCTGCACACGTGTATATTGTTTTTGTACACATATTCGATGTGATATTTGATTAAATCAGGGTTCTGCTTAATAGGCGCATATAGCCCGCTCCTCCCCTACGAGGGGATTCTAACCGGATGTATGGCTACACAAACGTTCATTTTACGTTAATCTAGCTCAGTAGGAAAATTCTATTTGAAAAAGGTTTTACAATGATTATTTATATTGCTTCTAGGACTTAGAGAGTATTGTTTTTCGATTTTTTTTTTGTTTTATTAGTGAAACTTTACCATCTTTGTGACATTCGTGTAATATTGTTTTTTGAATGATTGTTCATACCTATATGTTCCAGCAACCGTTGCATCAGTTTCACCTCTGTGAAATCTCTTCGTTAAATTTTCCATAAAAATTTATAAGTTTATTGCCTTTGTATATAGGTATACCATGGAAATATTCTTTGTGAAATGGAGTAAAGGGTGATACGGTCAAAATTTGGTCAATATCAACTTGACGTATTTCTTTCAATTTTGCATTTAAAACCCCCTGAACACCCCTCATTTTGAAGGTGTGTGTGTGTGTGTGTAGAATGTTGCTCCTATTTTGATTTTGGAATTCACTCTTCAGTTGTCAAAACGCCGTCTAAGGAAGAAGAGCAGCGTATCAAAATTTTAATTGCGCATCGCGAATATCCGAGCTACTCGCACGCAAAGCTGGCAAAATCGCTGAAAGTTGCCAAATCAACCATAACAAATGTACCTAATTAAAGTGTTTAGGGAACGTTTGTCTACAGCCAGGAAGTCTGGATCGGGGTGGAATCGAAAACCGGAAGCCGCTGAGACGGCAAAGAGAGTTGCCGGTAGTTTCAAGCGAAACCCTAACCTCTCTCTCCGAGATGCCGCAAATAAGCTGGGTATATCGTCTATAACCGTTCATCGAGCCAAAAAATAACCGGACTATCGACTTACAAGAAGGTAGTGACTCCAAATCGCGATGATGAACAAAATACGATGGCCAAAGTGCGATCCCGGAGGCTGTACACGACGATGCTGACGAAGTTTGACTGCGTGGTAATGGACGACGAAACCTACGTCAAAGCCGACTACAAGCAGCTTCTGGGACAGGAGTTTTATACGGCAAAAGAAGGGGAAAGGTAGCAGATATTTTCAAGCACATGAAACTGTCAAAGTTCGCGAAGAAATATCTGGTTCGGCAAACCATCTGTACCTGTGGCTTGAAAAGCAGCATTTTCATAGCTTCCGGGACTATCAACCAAGAAATTTACGTGAAAGAGTGTTTGAATAAACGTCTGCTGCCTATCCTGAAGAAACACGGTTGTTCCGTACTGTTTTGGCCGGATTTGGCATCTTGCCATTACGGTAAAAGGGCCTTGGAGTGGTACGTCGCCAACAACGTGCAGGTGGTTCCCATGGACAAGAACCTTCCCAACACGCCAGAGCTCCACCCAATTGAGAAATACTCGGCTATTGTCAAGCGGAACCTAAAGAAGACCCAAAAAACTGCTAAGGACGAGCAGCAGTTCAAGGCAAACTGGCTTTCTGCGGCGAAGAAGGTGGACAAGGTGGCTGTACAAAATCTGATGGCAGGGGTTAAGCGTAATTTGATTTTTTGAACAAACGATTTCACCGATTTACACGCGTTTCCCTAGACCAAATTTTGACCGTATCACCCTTTAACACAAGGCAACAAAAACCACATTTTTCCGAGGAGAAAAACATTGCAGAATTAATTTTGGACAATTGTCGGGCCCTGGTTCAAAATCCACACAATTTTATTTCCACCTGTTCTAGTTTTCAAGATAACAAATGAAAATAGGTAAAAATTCATACATATAATTTGTGCACTTTTTCGGCTAAATTATGGAACATAACAAAGTTTTCTAAAATTAAAGTTTTAATTCTATGATTCTCTGTTAGATCTATCTTTTCCAGTGTTAACAAGGGAGAGCTTTTTTTCAAGTTAGGGTAGGGTTGCCATCCGTCCCGCAAAAGCGGGGCATGTCCAGGTTTTTTTTTTGTTGGATGTCCCGCTGCCCCGCTTTTACCTCACAATGTCCCACTTTTTTTCTCGGAATTTTTTTACAAAGTTCACTGATTTAAACTGAAAAAAAAATTAAATTTGAGTCTCAATTAGAATTCATTGGTTCAACACAGAAAATCTCAAATACGTTATTTTACAAATAAGCAGCCTTTTTCATAGTTTATATAAGACAATACTGAATAAATCTTAAGTTCTTAGTATAACTGTTATATTCTGATCCAGTTATGCTTTCTTGGAGCACGTTCAATCAATGCAATGTATGAAGAAAATATTGTTGAGGTTGCTTCCAAATAATTTTAGATTATTATAGTTGTTCGCAGGAATCTTAATTGAATAATCTTATATTATACATAATCTTTATTGACTCAATTGTATAAATTATATAAAAATGGAAGCTTTCTTGTATTTTCAAATTTTTAAACAAATTTTATACAAAAAAAACCAATGTTTTTACGCGGTATAAAGTCTGCCGTTAGCATGTACGAATTGAAATATTTTCCCAAAAAAAACTTGTTAATTCGTTAGAACCGTGGAATATAACAGTGCATATGGCGGAAACCGCGTAAATAAAAATCATGTAGGAAAAACTGAGTATTATGTACTTTCTATGAACAACTTTGCCTAATGGTATTCGTTTGAATTTAGCTATACAATTAAGCTTTTTAAAGAGTTTTTAAAATGTCCCGCTTTTTTCATGAAATGTCCCGTTTTTTTCTTAAAGTATCTGGTAAGCCTAATTAGGGTCTCATGATGTATCGAAATCTGCATACCTACAAAAACACCTCAAAAGCCAGAAGCCTAACTCCAATATCGAATTGAATGAGGTTGCTGAACTTTCCTCGTGCTTATTCGGGCCGGGCTATTTTATTTGAAAACCTGGCAAAATCGGGGCGTGTAAATTCAAAACTCTCAACCCAAAATCCGGGAAAACATCCGGGCAAATTTGTATAAATCCCAGATTTTATTCAATAAAAATTTTAAAAAGGTTGAACATTTTTCAACGAAACTAGACAGTAATTTTTTGAATCACACTTTTAAAATTTTGTTTCTTGGGCGCCAAAATGAAACATATGAAAAGTTCAATTACCTACATATTTGTTTGGTTTTTCAAATAAGGTGAAAAAATCAGGACAAAACCAGGCTTTTTTTCAAGGAACCTCGCGCAACCGGACCATTTCTATATTTAAATAGTATTAAAGCTTAGACTAGATACTCAACAGTTGGCACAGTTTGACATTAAATCAGTAATCTAGATTGGATATAAATATCTCGGTACAGCCAGAAATGGAATCAAAATGATCGGAAGATCGAATCGAAAGTATTTAATCCGATCTAATCGATTATTTCCATGCTAAAGTATCGATCAAAAAAATCCTAAATCTGAGTTGAAAAGATCGATCTTCCTAAGATCGATCCGAGCTCGACCAATCCTAGTTCTTATGTTTTAATATATTTTTCAATGATGCTCCAATATTTCGGGAAAACTGCTCGCTGAAGCTTCTCTCCAAAGCCAATAGGTCGTATATATTGTTAGCTCACCGTCAACTGGTGTAACATGCAAGGCTTTTCGACTTCAATGGCTTCTAAAAAAAATTATACCGACAGATAATCATATCACAAGCGTTTGAGATTCATGGGGTATCATATTGACGCAGTTAGATAAATATTGGTTTCATCGGTTATTGATTTTTTTTAAACATGCGATTTTCACTCTACTTAGAAAAAGAGGTAACTTTCAACAAACTTTGTTTTGAATGCAAAATATATATTTTAACTAAAATCAATCATATCAAAATTGGGGCAGAATGCCCACAAGATCACGAGCTTTCCGCTCAAATATTGAGTGCTGTTTATTTTTGAGAAAACCTGAATATAAAAAAAATGCCATTTTATTTTTGCTAACTCCCAAATTACGAAAACAATGCATAATTATAACAAATTTCGTCCTTGTTTGAGTTAAAAAGGTACACCAATATTCGACTCGAGAAAATTATCGGCCGCCATTCCTTGCCGCGATATCAGTCAAGAAATCGAATTTTGTTGCCTATCTGAAGGCGTTTTACCTAAGGAGTGTATTCGAAAAAATGCAACACTTTGTTTTGTGGACTACTTTTGAATGTATGGATTGAATTTGATGAAATTTTTAGTTAAGCTACCTAGTTATGTACGGTTTACAAGTGCAAATTTTTGTGACGTTCTATCAAGTAGTTTTTGAGAAAGCGTCCAATGAAAAAGTACATCGACTTTAATTTTTGGGCGCCATGTGCGCCATCTTTTATTCATACTATGAACTACCCTTTTTTCCAAATCAAGGCTTTTTTGTTCCTTTTTTTTGTTTTCTGAAGCTTGACTTTCAAAACTACTCAAAACTTAAAATTTTATCAAAGCTATGACAATTTTAGCAGATTGTTCTCCTTCGACACAAAATCAAGATTAACTTTTAATCACTCCATAAATAGACTGCTACTAAGCAGCAAAATCGAATACGAACCGTCGCGCCCGGTATTCGCCCTGAAAAGCCGGACGTATGGCTGAACATCCTCCAAAACCTCTCCAAGGATCCGGAAAGCAACCATCAGGAGACTGACCTAGCCGGCCTAGATGTGTAGCAGTCCTCATATTCAAAAATTCAACATTTACTCTCCGCCTTAAAGTAGGCCCAGTTTGTCCGCTCCTCGATCGATCTCGAACATAATATCGAGCAATGCGGTTAGACACGCCAGAGGTCGCGTGCATACATACTCCCGTGGGTGTTGTCGTTTCAGCTAGAACCAATTAGCTACTGCGACCCTAATGAATTAGCCGAATCTCTAATCTCTTGAGATAATCTTTAGAGCTCTCGGGGATTATGAACTTCCGCCGAGGGCGTTTGTAGTAAGATCACTTTCCCTGACCTGAGAGCTCAAGTGCCAAATGAAAGGTTGCGTGACAATTAGTTAGCTAATGGTAAAATATACGTGCTAGGTTTTTCGTGCGTGTTTTAATGCTTTCTGGTAGGCACGTCTTTTCTCAGATCGGTCTCACAGGGACCACGTAGCACTCCGCTGCTGCCGTTTTCCCGTTGCACTGGAAATACCCGACAACAGCATTCGTCGGAAGCGGGACGTTTCGCCAACATAACGTCCCGGTGGGAGTTACGGGAACTCCACGTGGTCAGAGCAGCGCAGTCTATCGTTGCAGCCAACATCTAACAACACTCAGCAGCCGTTCAAGGTCAGGTAGCAAGCCACAGCGTCGGTCAGCGACCTTTGACCCCAGGTCGAGAACAGGTACATCGGCTCAGCACAGGTGGTGAGACGTTCGATATCGACACCTTCAGCGAGCGCCCGAACGATAGCGAGTGCCAGGCAGCGTGACTAGTCACACAGTCCCGCCAGTCGTCTCTCCGTCGGCTGCGAGTAACAGGAGCGAAGGAATCGGTGAGTCCATTCCAACAACCAGTGATTGGCATTGAAGGGGTCATCCATATATGACTCTCTAGTTGAGGATTTGTGCATTTCCTGAACGACGGTGATCTGATTTACGTTTTGCGCACCATTTAGTGTCGAGGCCGAATTTCCGTTTCATCCTTTACGGAAGCCCCACTATCAAAGCATAAAATTCGAGTGCGACAAGCTATGCTGCTTGAAAGCTTGTTGCATGAAAACACGCACGAATGGGGAGGATTATAATATATAAATTATAATATATATATTTTCTTCGGCTGATTGAAGATTTTGACCACTCTGGGGTCATCCGGGGAAGGACTAGGGGGTTCCATGTGCAAATAAGCTGTCGTTACAATTGGGGAACGGGAGGTCGTTAGCTCGGTGATGTTATTAGCGGGTATGAGCGATCCTTAACTGAGCAGTTCTTTTGGTTGATTTCACATGGTTCGAATTTGAGGTAATGCGTTAGTTTCGTCTCTTTTGGGTTAGCTTTTTGGAGAGCCCTATCTGTTGCGATTCTTAACCACTTGTAAGGATAATTTATGGACTCGCCCTCAACGGAGTCTCACCGGGCATATTAAAACGAGGCGTACGATCTCCTAAAGGAGTGGCGCTTAAGTCGTAAGCCAGTAAGGGATCGATCAGTGGCGGCTACAGATGGCCAACACTTTCGTTGGAACACGTTTTGGAGCAGATCCGATTCATAAGCTCACGAACTCATTCGGGAACACAGTTCAGGTGGAGTGCAGAAAAAGCCAAGAAACCTTGCAACTCTTGCCTCCGGAACCCGCTGTAAAATACCACCTTTGCAATCACCAGGAAATCTCCGGTTACTAAATCACCGAACGCCTGAATACCGATGCGTGAGCCGTTCTACATCACACACGAAAGCTTCGATGCGAAACGTGGACGGTTGTGAACTGAGCCCGTGAAGGTTGTGCCCTTACGAAAGGGAGAGGAGATAGAGGGAGCGCGATATATGAAACGTCTGACAGTTCGACGAGGGGTGTTCGGATGTTATTGTCAGTATACACATTGTAATCGTCATGTAACGATAATTCCATTACTCACATTCCCCTTCTTCTCTAGGGATTTTTGTGATTATTTGCGCTACAGTACAATTAACCTATTTAAAATTAAATGGTGTTAAAAATAATAAAATTTAAAAAAAATGGCATGAATATATGATTTGATTTGTATTTTTAGAATATCAAACGTTCGGGGGATAGTATCAAACATTGCACTGTGTATCATTAACACCCTGATAAGAGATTCGCTTATTTTTCATTGGCCTAGCACTTTCTCAAGCATCTGACTTACAATATATGCAACATTTTTTCCTTTTCTCCATTAAAAGAAAGATTGACAAAATGCTCTTTGCGATGTCTTGTATGATTTCTTCAAACTTTAAATTCAAAATTTTCCTTTACGATCCTATAATAAATTTCACCTTTTCATGATTCTCCTAGATTTTCAAAAGCGAAAGAAAATGTGGAACACGATTTTAGCACTGATCACAATTTTGGTGTTAACGAGAACTTGACTAAAACATCTTTTTCAAATATTATTACCGATTAATTTCATCACTGGTTTGCATGCATTGAAATAAGTGTGTAAGACTCGATGAAAAGTAAACAAACTAAATACGAAGAGTTCGAAGCTGCCACGGTGATAAGTCTGTCGTTTTAAAAAGCTGTACTCGTTCGGGAGTCGGTATTTGTATGCAAAAAAACACAAGAACTTGCGGTAACCGGCCGAAAAAAAATAATTATCGTTATAGTGAATAATATCCTCCGATAAACCTGATAATGATGAAATACGTTTCCATAGGTTGGATTTTTCGGACAGGATTAATGAGAATGACATGAGCCCACAGGAAAGATTAGATATTTCGGTTTGTCATCCTCATCGTTCCCTGTCACCGGCTCGACAATAACTGGAGCCTTTTTCCTTTTTCTGTCGGTCAAAATCTTTACTTAAAATCCGTTCGAAACGATCTAGCTTATTTGAAGAAACTATATCGGCACAATTGAACTGAAGATAAACTTAACGGAGCAGCCTTCTATCGAACTTTACAGTCCGTGATTAGTGTGACTACCAGTTACCGATTAATCGGATATGAAGTCGAACTGATACTACTACGGTGTTCCTGTTCCCTCCTGGCTCAGAAGTTCTTCCCTTCATTAAAACAAAATCGTCACCCGGAAAGATGGAAATTTATGGTTGCATTACTCACTTGACAGCACGTTGTGCAAAACTTGAGCTAGGTTGCTTTTGCCTATAAACTAATAAGCTTTATATTTGATAACTACTTGTCGTGCTTGAAATTAACATTTCAGACACCGACTTATATTCACTACACTACTCACATTTGATTCAGGTTAAGAATGATTCAAAATTTTCTTTTGAACCAAAAAGGACAACTACGACACGCACACAAGTGGGAGAACGCGTTTTAATTTTTACATCATTTCTAATCTCTACACTAGAACAAGTACTACCGGGGTTAGAAAACATGTTGAAATTACGACGGATGCATATCAGAACTAAATGAGACTTTTATTCACAGAAAACAAAACTGGCCTTATCTATTAGAGAGAATGTTTAGGCTAGAGTGTTACTGCAAGATGAAAGGGAATTTTCCTAAAAAAGTGAGTAAATTGAACAGCTCATTACTAACTAATGTATCGTTTTAATTACTTCATTGCTATATCAACATAGTTCCTGGTTCATGTATTCATCTCTTTGTTCTGAATACTAGCTTATATTCATTTGTTGTAAGCCTTCAAATTCAATAAATTCAAGCCTTCTCAACTGAATGGCAATTTGAGTATTCAAAGATAATTGCAGTCAATTCTCGTTACGCTTTTTTGAACAATTACACTGCAGTTAATGATTTAACCAACTTTTAAACTTTTAACTCGCTACAAATCCGTATGCAAATTGTTAAGTTTCATTTAAACTGGAAGGAACTAAAATTCATTTACTAGTAGAAATCGCCTGAAAAAAAAAGCATCGTAGGTAGTTCAGGGAAAAGAAATAAAATAATTAAATTTATGATTATTGAATGACGTCCTCCACCTGTATTGAACTTGAAATCACAAACTAAATATCTTAACCTACACTGGACTAAACTGGAAATCTTCGCCTTAACCTGACTAAAGATTCTCATGACCCATCGTTGTCCCAACTGAATTTAGAGTCCCGAACAAGAAACCACTGTATAAACTGGACTTCCTGTTCTGATCTAGCGATTATCGACAGAATAGAACTTAGCATCCTGAACTACCGATCACTTCCTTAACTGTACTTACAGTTCTCTACTGGCAATCATTGCCTAAACTGGCGATCATCACCTTGACTATATTAAGAGTTCTGAACTTGCAATTATTGTCTCAACTGGACTCACATTCCTCAACTGAAAATCTTTGCCTCTTCTGGCGATCATTGCCTTGACTTGACTAAGAGTACTAAATTGGCAATCATTGTCTCAACTAGATTTGCAGTCCACGAGTGGCAATCTTTACTATTGTTCTATGACTATTGCTTAAATTGAATTACTGCTCTAATTGGACTTGTAGTCCTGGACTGGCAGTCATTGCCTTAACTAAATTAAGCGTCATGAACTGTTGCTTAATCTGCTTGCAATCCTGAACTGGCAGTCATTGCCTCAACTGGACTAGAATCTTGAACTTGCAATCACTGCCTAAACTGGACTAGTAGTTCTCAACTGGTAATTATTGCTTTGACTGGACTTATAGTCCTTTACTGGCAATCATTTCCCCAACTGGACTGAGAGTCCTGAACTGGCAATCATTGCCTCAACTGGCGATCATCGCCTTGACTGGACTAAGAGTCCTAAACTGGCAATCATTGCCTCAACTGGCGATCATCGCCTTGACTGGACTAAAAGTCCTAAACTGGCAATCATTGCCTCAACTGGCGATCATCGCCTTTACTGGACTAAGAGTGCTAAACTGGCAATCATTGCCTGAACTGGCGATCATCGCCTTGACTGGACTAAGAGTCCTAAGCTGGCAATCATTGCCTGAACTGGCGATCATCGCCTTTACTGGACTAAGAGTCCTAAACTGGCAATCATAGCCTGAACTGGCGATCATCGCCTTGACTGGACTAAGAGTCCTAAACTGGCAATCATTATCTAAACTGGCGATCATCGCCTTTACTGGACTAAGAGTCCTAAACTGGCAATCATTGCCTGAACTGGCGATCATCGCCTTTACTGGACTAAGAGTCCTAAACTGGCAATCATTGCCTGAACTGGCGATCATCGCCTTTACTGGACTAAGAGTCCTAAACTGGCAATCATTGCCTCAACTGGCGATCATCGCCTTGACTGGACTAAAAGTTCTAAACTGGCAATCATTGCCTCAACTGGCGATCATCGCCTTTACTGGACTAAGAGTCCTAAACTGGCAATCATTGCCTAAACTGGCGATCATCGCCTTGACTGGACTTAACGGGTCCTTAACTGGCATACAATGCCTAGAGAATACTCACCACAGAACTTGTTTTCAGGAATTTAAACTCGGACCTGATTTTTTTATCTAAATTTTAGTTCACTAACGTTTCTTCTTTAACTTGAGTTGGTGCACTTTGTTGTTATTCCGAAAGGAGAAATTACTTTCATCACTTTTAGCATCACAAAACAACACCCGCGTTGAAAATTTTGCTTTGCAGTCTTGGACGATGGCCGCCATTTTGGATTTCATTTAGCAACCGGAGATTTCCCTCAAATTCCAGTTTAATTTGACTCTGAACTTATGTAAACATAGGGGAGTAGGGTCCTGTCACGGTCGCCACTGTAAAATACCACCTTTGCAATCACCAGGAAATCTCCGGTTACTAAATCACCGAACGCCTGAATACCGATGCGTGAGCCGTTCTACATCACACACGAAAGCTTCGATGCGAAACGTGGACGGTTGTGAACTGAGCCCGTGAAGGTTGTGCCCTTACGAAAGGGAGAGGAGATAGAGGGAGCGCGATATATGAAACGTCTGACAGTTCGACGAGGGGTGTTCGGATGTTATTGTCAGTATACACATTGTAATCGTCATGTAACGATAATTCCATTACTCACACCCGCTTCATCTGTTTCTTGATCTCGGATTGTTCGGGTATCACGACACCTAATCTAATCAAACAATCTCACTTCTCTAGATAAGGTAAAAAATGACTCCTTTGAAGAAGTCAAAAAATTATTAAACGCGGAAAGGTGTGAAAATGGATACTTTTTAACGATAATTGGTTAATGAATTCCGAGCGTGAAGATGAACTAAACAAAAATGTTTTTTTTCGCTTATCCAATCGATTTTTTTTCATTTGCGCTTGATAAAACCTCTAATATTTCCTACCTTCATGGAATCAATAATCCTCTTCACTTTAGGAATAGTGAGAATTAGAATGAAATGAGTACACTTTTAGATCCTCTAGGACTCCTTGAATGATTAACCATATGAATTCCAGTCGAATAGTTGATTTCCAGCTGTATTTGAGTCTCCGACTGAAACTTTCCTGAATTCTTCGTGATCCTGCCCAAAAAAAATATTCATTGACCTTCTGTGTTGGACGATATCTCAAAAACCACTCGATTAAACCTGACAGAAATTTGCACATGTAAACAATATATTAGAAGGTAGCTTACATGGTAGCCGCTGAAAGACCGAGCAGGTCAGTTATTGACCGATCGAACAGATCAACTCAAACGATGGACTGAGCACTTCGAACAACTCTTCCGAGTCACGAATAGCGATGGCCAACAGGACCCGCAGCTCGAAGCGCCAACAGTAAGCCGCATAAATGGCGTCAAATTGGAAGCGCCCTCGCTGGCTGAAATAGAAGCGGCAATCAAAAACATGAAATCCAACAAAGCACCTGGGATCGATTGCATCCCTGCTGAAATGCTGAAAGCCGACCCTGCCCTGTCAGCACAAATGTTGCACCGTCTTTTCGCAGACATCTGGGATACTGCAACATTCCCGGCCGACTGGATGCAGAGTATCCTCGTAAAGGTCCCGAAGAAAGGAGACCTGAGAGAGTGCGGTAACTGGCGAGGCATAACGTTAATCTGTACTACCCTCAAAGTACTCTGCAAAGTGATCCTTAACAGGATCCAGGAGAAAATCGACGCTACACTTCGACGGCAACAAGCTGGATTCCGATCCGGACGATCATGTGTGGACCACATCACAACGCTACGAATCATACTGGAACAAATCGACGAATTCCAGGACTCTCTTCTGCTGGTTTTCGTTGATTTCGAAAAAGCATTCGATCGACTTGACCATGACTACATCTGGGCGGCTCTAAGGCGACGAGGGGTCCTAGAGAAACTAGTCCATCCCATCGAAGCACAATACGAGGCATTTTCGTGCAAGGTCTTGCACGATGGTGTCTTGTCCGAACCAATCCCGGTAACTACTGGCGTGAGACAAGGATGTATCTTATCACCGCTACTTTTTCTCATCGTAATGGATGAGATTCTGACTGGATCGATCGACTGTGCACCGAACCGAGAATTGCCGTGGAATCCTTCAACAATGGAGCAACTGAACGACCTTGACCTGGCAGACGATATTGTTTTGCTCGCCCAAACACACGGATATGAAGAGCAAACTCGACGACCTCACCGAAAGTTCCAAGGCAGCAGGTCTCAAAGTCAATGTCGGAAAGACCAAGTCGATGGGAACCAACACAGCAAAACCCCCCAGTTCCATTGTAGCTGGGCAACAAGTTGAGAAAGTGGAGGACTTTCAGTATCTTGGAAGCCAGATTACGCCTGATGGTGGTACCAAGAAGGACATCGAAACCCGGATCAGAAATGCCCGATTTGCGTTTGCGAGTCTCCGAAACATCTGGCGCTCATGCCAGATCTCTCTACGAACTAAGATCCGAATCTTCAACACAAACGTCAAATCCGTATTGTTGTACGGGTGTGAAACTTGGTGCACATATGCGGTGACGACGCGAAAACTGCAAGTATTTGTGAATCGCTGCCTGCGGAACATCATCCGCGCTTGGTGGCCTGGCCATTGGATCTCAAACGTGGAACTTCATCGCCGGTGTCATCAAAAGGCGCTGGACATCGAGATTCGAGAACGTAAGTGGAGATGGATTAGGCACACGCTGCGAAGAGGTGAAAACGAGATTTGTAGAGAGGCGCTAGATTGGAACCCAGAAGGTCATCGAAGAAGAGGCAGACCCAGAAACTCGTGGCGGCGAAGCCTAGTCACTGAAATGCGAACTGTCGATTAGAATCTTGACTGGGACCAGGTGAAGACGCTGGCTCCGGATCGTCAACAGTGGATGTCTTTTACCAAGGCCCTATGCAT
Source organism: Uranotaenia lowii (assembly GCF_029784155.1). Taxonomy (NCBI): domain Eukaryota; kingdom Metazoa; phylum Arthropoda; class Insecta; order Diptera; family Culicidae; genus Uranotaenia; species Uranotaenia lowii. Next base: position 123,143,849 of record NC_073691.1, read on the forward strand.
CGGAGGATCGGCGCGGGATCATTAAGTATAAGTAGCTTCACTGAAAATTTCATCAATTTTAATTCATGCATGCAAAGTTATTAATAAAACAAAGTGTTGCATTTTTTTTTAATACACTCCTTATTTACTTTGTTTTTTTTTTAACATTAATCGGATTTACTCTAAGATTTCTATAAATGATATATCCTTATACATAGATTTGAATCTGCAATTTTCTAATTCTTTTTTAATCAGATTTTATGAAAAAAATCGATTTTGATTCAGTTATGGAAGCAAGCTATGCATGTGTTTGAACGTCCTCAGTTTTTCAAACCCAAACTTTATGGGATGGGATTTTTTCTACTATTTTGTATCTAATCTTATGAGTGTTCTCCAACAAATACAAATGTTAACTTATGTGAACTAAACGAATGGTAAACTTGTGTCTAATTGATCATAAAAAAAATCCCTCCGTGGTAAATAAACACGAGATGAAAAAACCGGAACTTTAAATAACGTTGATTGTCCATCAACTATGACAAGGTATAGACCTACTGATCAAGTTTGAACCTTTATATCTGCACAATCCTATCCCTTATGCATTAAAAGTTTTAAGGATGATGGGACATCAAATTGACGTAGTTAGAAAAAATTTTGGTTTCTTTAGTTATTTTTAATTTTCTAAAAACATGCGATTTTCACACTCCTCAGAAAATGGGGTAACTTGCATCAAACTTTGTTTTTAATGAAAAATCTTATGAACACGTATGAAAATTTATTGTTTTTTATATATTTGCGATACATTAAAGACCATTACACATGAAAAACCAACTGTAGTAGTTTTTTGGTCTATGAAAACTAATTTTTTTTTCTGAAACTAAGTATGTTGCATACATTTAGGGATTGAATAATACTACGAAAAATTCTACAAGCTAAAATCATAAATATAAATGTTTGAAAATTTCAATGTTTACAAACGCGTGATGCAAAACATTCAAATTCCAGCACATGAAAACAAGATTTACAAGGTGTTCCTTTGATTTGCATTTTGTTGCATTTTACCCCAGCACCTAACTGAATTATAAAAATGATTATTAAAAAAAAAATGGACGATTGTTTGAAAAATATTTTTACACCAACAGTGTTGGTATGACATGAGGAAGCCAGTAAAAAGTTTGAAGGTAATATTATCAAGCAAATCCGTCATACTGGGTAAAGTTTTTTTCGGCATTAAAAACGTTCAAATTTGTACATTTATTGCTCAATTTTAAAATTTTATATGAAAATAAAAAAACTTAAAAAAAACTAGCTTGAGATGCAAGAAAGTGTGTCATCATATTTTTGTCATCATCAAAAGATTGAAATTATATTCAGTGAGGTTTGATATAAATGTTGCCTATAACCCCTTTGTTGCATGACGGTATTCGATTTTTCACAGGAACAAAATTTTTTCACAAAATCAGTGAAAATAATCTATACAATTTTGTTTTGTTTTCGGGAGAAACAACATCCGCAAATAACTTTCGACAAAAACGCAATTTCAATTTACATTTTAACCGCGAAACCAAATCATCATCGAATTTTCATATGGCAACACCATAATCATTTGGCGCATGTCGACTGCTGATCGATTTCGATCAAAGCGCGTGCTGTTTCCTTGCAGCTTGCGATGGACTTGTATTGGTACCATAGCATATCAACTCCGAAACACCGAAAGGTGTGCAGAAACCAAACGTTCGATCGTATTTTGGCACTGTACACTAAAAGTAAAATAACGACGGAGAAATGCAAAAAAAAATTTTAACCTACAACTACAGTTTTTAAGTGACAGGCAACTGAACATTAAACATTAAAAAAGGAAAAGGCCTTAAATTGATTTCTCTTTTTGCAGAAATATTTGCAAAAAAAAACAATCAAATACTAAACATGCTTTATGCTTTAGAAACAGAGAGGGAAATTTAAAAGTATAATGGAAATCTTTGAACATATAAATTGTTAGGAGAATATAGTCGATGAAGTTCAGTAAACTGCCAAAGCCAAAGCCCATCAAGAAAGTTTACTTAGTTCTGAATTCAAGATAAATCTAAAAAAAAAACTTTCATTAGAAATATTCATCAAGGGTTTGACCCTCAAAATTTGTGGTCTAATTAACCGAGATTTGATCTAACAAAATTATGTTGGTCCAAAATATAACAACAATGCTGTAACATTTGCATTTAGTGAATTCCTTGAGATGATTTTATGTTACTTTAATTTGACTGCCAAAATTTTCAAGTTGTAATTATTATCTTAATTGATTTTAAGATCTTCAGGAAAAAAGTATATAAAATAATAAAAATAATGAAGTATAAAAAAAAATTTTTGAAGAAAGAATTTTAAAAATACGATTTTTTTTTCAAGAATGATTATTGAATTCTAATAAAAATAATCAAGTAAAAACAAAGCGTTGCTTTGAAATCCAAAAAAAAAAAAACTTTGGCTGACGAAAACGACCCAACACGCCAGTAGATTGATGCTACCTTTCGAGATAGTTTGTTCCGTTGGGTTCCGTTATTTTCCGATGAAATGAGCGAACACACGCGAGCAGACGAAAAAATCGATGAACCTTGCCATCTTGTTACGTCGTTCGGCTTCACCAATACTGGCAAGCACTGGTCTCGCGTACCTCGGGCTATCGATTGGCGTAAAACACGCTTGCTGCTATAGGGAAAAAGAAAATTTCTTTGTTGATACAGAACGGCGCACAGTGTTCGTTACGAAAGGGTTTGAATTTAGAATCACAGAAACAAAAGTGATTATTTTTCGCCATCGAATCAACCCATGTAGGTTTAGTTTAATTTGGCCCAACCGGTAAAATTTGCCTGTTTCTAACGGTGTTTTTTTTTTTCTTTCGGTAGATTGCCAGCCAACAGGTGCTGGCTACATCAGGTAAGCTCAGTTTCTACCCCTGGAACGAACACTATCAAAGGTTTTGACTACCACCTAGGGGATAAGTTTACCTAGTCGACGCTTAAGAACGGCATCAGACGCCTCTGAAAATCAGTGCGCACTTACCATCCAAAGGAAGCTTACTTGTTTTATTGAGTTTTACAACTGAAAAGCTTCCAGAAATCCAGCGTAGCAGCAGCCATGGCCGATCAGGATAATGGTCAGTACGGTAACGGAAACGGACACGATGCTGGTGGTGCCGGAGGTGGCCGCGATGACGACCGGAAGCTGTTCGTTGGTGGACTTGGATGGGACGCAACGGAGCAGGATGTGCGAGATTACTTTTCAAAATTCGGTGAAATAGAAAGCGTGCAGGTTAAGACCGATTCCAACACGGGCAGATCTCGCGGTTTTGCATTCGTTGTGTACAAGAGTGTGGACTCTCTGAACCAGGTTGCCTCTGCCGGCGAACACAACATCAAGGGTAAGACTGTCGACGCCAAGAAGGCCAAGTCCCGCCAGGGCAAAATTTTCGTCGGTGGCCTCTCTGCCGAAATCAGTGATGACGACATCCGGGAGTTCTTCGGACAGTTCGGAACCATTGCGAATTTGGAGCTTCCGTTCGATAAGCAGAGGAACCAGCGAAAAAATTTCTGCTTCGTCACATACGACTCGGAACAGGTCGTACGGGATTTGCTGATGACGCCTAAGCAAACTATCTGCGGTAAAGAAGTAGATGTGAAAAAAGCAACACCCAAGCCGGATAATCAAGGTGGTGGTGGTGGATTCGGTGGCGGCGGCGGCTTTGGTGGTGGTTTCGGCGGTGGATTTGGAAACCGACAGGGTGGTGGCGGCGGCGGCGGTGGCTTCCGGCAAAAGAGTGGTGGATTTGGAGGCGGAAATAGCTGGGGAGGTAATCAGGGAGGATTTGGAGGCGGTGGTTTCGGAGGTGGCGGTGGTGGTGGTGGCTTCGGCTACGGTGGTCAGGGAGGTTTCGGATACGGTGGGGGTGGCGGCGGTGGCGGTGGGTTTCAGGGTAAACAACGAGGAGGACCCCGCCAACCCAGACAAAACCCGTACTAAGTAAGCTGAAACTGAAGTATTTTCTAATTGTGTGCACTTTAAAATACGACAAAAACTCAAGTAAATAAAATTAACTAAAACCTAACCTCAATCGTTGCTCTCAATCAAAAGAAATCATGTAGGTAGCTTGTTCGAAATGGCTTCTCCTCCTATCGTGCTTGTCGGATGTCAGTTCCGACCGTTGATTTTGTGCTTTTTTTGTCCGTTGTTTGTCCCGATTATGTGCATTAATATTTAAAAATTGGATTCAAAATATTGCATTATTAATTGATTGTAAAAGAAAGCTAACCTCAATACTGTGTGGCTGTGGAAAATAACGCGATTTGATTTTGAACTCTAACTCCTATATTATTTCAGTGCTATGTAAACAATCCGGACCGCGAAGAGCCGGGAGACCCCGGAATTCGGCAATCTGTACCTCAGAATCCCCCGAACCAAATTCTTCAATTTGGTGTAATTAAGTTACCTAAAATTTTGTCAAACATATTTTCATTATTCAATTTATTATATTTGAGTTATGCTTCTAAGTGCATCACATTCGCAGCGAGCGATAAAACGAAACATCTCTTATTTGGTCCACAATGCGTTAACAAAGGTTTTTGATCAAAGTTTTGAAATAAGAAATAATATCAACAATCAACAGATCATAGAATTACAATTTGAGCTGAGTTATCGTCGATCAATGGAGCTTACTTTCATGATTTGCAATGTCAACAATCAATTAATGCTTGATCCAGTATTTTTCCATATGATTTTCGAATGAATTGTAGTTGAATAGGGCAATGGGAAACGATTTTTGCTACATGAGCCGAGATATTTAGTTTTAATTTTTACGGAGCGTTGTTGTGGGTGGTATCAGCACCTGTCTGAAAGTTCCGATTTTTTTGGGTAGAAATTTAATTAGAGAGGAAACACGAAGGAAGCAAAATTGTATTTGCATCCTATCCTCTTCTGATGAACGGTTGGTAACATGAACAAAGGAAAATAGTTTTTAAACACGTTAAGCAACCGGAATTGAAAATTTTTATGGCCAGGGAAAGCAAACATGAATTTTAACACCTAGCACAGCATTTAACTTCTACTCTGAATTACGGCAAGGGCAATTATAAAAGGTACTTTACCATTTTCGACCTTATTGGGAAGTGACGATGCTTCTTCTAATTAGTAACCAAAAAATCATAAAATTCTTGGCTGAACTTTTAATTCATTACTAAGGTCAATGTTTTATCTTTCATATCAAGTCGTTATTTTTGCTATACCCGTTCGATTTTGGCAACAAGCCCGTACATTTTGTGTTGCCAAAATCGAATGTTGCCAAAATCGAACGGTTTTTTTTCTCAACTTTTTTTTCAGTTATTTTTACAAAATAACTGTTATTATTATCAAACACGTTATTTTTGGTCAATTTTCGACTTTTTTCAGTCATTTTTTAATTTTTTTCATCATGTTTTTAAAACATTTTCCACTTTTCTTGTTGTGTTTATAATGTTTGTTTTCATTTGTCATATATGCTGTTTTTGTCATTCTTCATCATTTTTTTGTTATTTTTCGTCATTTTCAGTCTTTTGCTTGAATTTGTTTTTCAACTTTTTGAATTTTTCATATTTTTGTCATTTTTGAGTACTTTATACATTTTTTAAGAAACTTTTGATTTTATTGTTGCATTTTATCATCATTTCTGAATATAAAAACGTATTTATGGTGTTTGTCTTAATAAAATTGGTCCTGTTATAACGAAAACTAAAAGGTAATGTTGATTCTGAAAACCGTTCGATTTTGGCACATGTGCCAAAATCGGATGTTGCCAAAATCGAATGTTGCCAAAATCGAATGTTGCCAAAAACGAACGGGGTCTGTACCTATATGCCAAAATTTGTGGTATGATAAAATATACTGTGATTGTTATTTTGGATCACAGTATTTGAAATTCAGCGGTCGATTTATTCGTATTGTTCAGCCATCTTTTTTATTTTTATTCTGTAAACCCAAAATTTTCTGTAAAAAAAATCACAGACGATTAGGCTTATGATTACAAATATCAAACTTTATCGTTGATGGAGAATTTTCAACGATTTCATAACCACAGACGCTGAAGAACATAATTTTCAATACCTACTTATATTTTTTTCCAAAATATTGAAATGTATTATGCTTCATAGCTAATTTTTATGTTAGTTGTGTTAAAATTGTTCTATGAAAATTTTGCATGTTATTGGTTGTTTTTTATCCAAAAAAAAAATCAATTAATTTTTGAAGCTATTCATCCCTTTCTGTTTTATTTGTAAAGAAAATTATACAGGAAAAAAAACAGTTTTCCCTCAAAAATCCTTAGAAATTCAGTCTTAAAATATTACTTCGATAAATAATATTCCTCGGTTTTTGAACTAAATTTTATATCAATAAATCACGAACCAGACTTGTATCGAAAAAGAGTTATTCAAAACAATGTAGGTAAGTTATATAAAACAATGCAAAATATTTTTTCGATTTTTAGCGCCTTTGATTGCCATTCAATAGCTGGTAAAATTAAGAAAGAAAATGAAAAATCGCAGAAAGCTCCTTCGCTTAGCCATTGATTTTTCTTTGTTTAGCGTATCTTGGCGAATCAGTCCTTAAATTGAATTAAAAACGTTAGGAAGCGAATCCTGCCAAGATAATTTTTTTTTTCAGGAAGTATTAAGCTTCTTCTCATATAAGCAAAAAATGAAGCTTATGATAGGACGATAGTCATTCTGGAAAAAGTTTTTTTCTTTCAAGTTTATCTGAATTTTAAGGATAAAAAAAATCTTGCCAAATTAAAACCCGATGCAGAAATCAACCACATCATCTTATATTTTTATCTTGACCGCTGCGGGCATTGTAAGGGATATTTAAAATTTACAAATTTTTACCTACAAATCTATTTTTACCTACCTATCTACAAATTTTTCTCGGTTCTTTTCACCGGAAATGATCTTTGTTTTTCAAAATATTTTTTTTATATTAAGTTAGCATTGTAATAAAAAATAATACAAAATTCTTCTTAGCATATCCAATGAATGGTTTATTTATAGTTAGACTCTTGGTAAAAACTTCCATGAAATAATTACCCAGGAAAAAAAATTCAACTCTTAAGTACTTTTCATTGGATTCATAACTTTTATTTAGAAATGATTATAATTTTTTCCAGGATATACTAAGTTTCTCATATAAGCAAGAAATGAAGCTTGACCCAACCTCGCTTAAAGCAGGTGTTTACAAAAATCGACATCACACCGAAAGAAAATTATTATTTTTAGCGTAGAATGTTTGAAAATATGTAAATCTAACAATCCTGTATGACAAGCATTTGACAAAAGCAACAGCATTAAAACATGGAATACTGAAAATGGACCAGTCTTTTGAAAAATTATCAATCAGAAAACCTTGGTTTATGTCTTTACTGATCTAACATTAAAGATTAGGGGTTACCATATGTACTCTTTAAAGAGTACATGTACTCTTTTTCGGGCGAGAAATGGGCGTTCTCTTCTTTTTGTGAAATTTTACCAAATGTTCTCTTTTTTTTGTTGAAAGACATTTGATCTGAAAAACTTACGTATTTCTTCCATTTTTTTACGCTGTTTCACATCTTATGCTAAAACTACGAAAGGAAGGCGATTTACAAAAAATTACTTAAGGGGGAGTAGGGTCTAACGGGTAAAAAAAAACACCATTTTCATGAATTTTTTTAGAGCTATCGTTCAAACAAATGTTTTCAAATTTTTTGCATTATACAAAGCAATGTTTTAAGAACATTTAGTAATTTTTTCGTAAAAAAATACTGAAAAATGGGCTGATGACGGAGCACTTCCGAGAATGCCTTTTAGAAAACAGGATTTGCTGTGAACACTGTATCTCAGCACAGAAGCATCTGAAGTCAAAAAATCAGAGAAAAATATTTTAAATAGATGTTTTTCTAGACCCCAACGATTTTATTGATCTTAAAAAAAATCATATGAAATTTTTGTGGCTGTTTGAAGTAAAAACTACGATTTTTCACGAAAAAATCTGCCATTTTTTATCTATAAAATCACCCCAAAGTAAAAAAAAAAAGAAAATCGTTGGGGTTTGGTATTTTATATGAAGAAAATATGTTCCAAATTTGAAAAGAATCGGTGAAGTAGTTTTCAAATGACGATGTCCACTGACTTTAAAAATGTGCTTTCGAGAAAAACGCGTTTGAAGTTTCTGCTCTATGAATTCTTGCAGTATTAGATAAGAGGAGATAAAGGCCTATAATTTCTACTGTTTTGCTTCGATTGACTTGAAAATTTGACACAACATTCTTGAAATGTTTAACAATAAGAGAATAAAAAAAAATAAAAATCGATTTTTTGAAAGTATTAGACCCTACTCCCCCCTTAAACATTCCCTTTTGCATTTTTAGTCAGCGCGATAAGCGCCTGTGAGTATGCAAACAAAAATCAATATAGACACAATTTAGGTAATATGCTTAAATGCGCACAAATCTCAAATATTTTTTAAACGTTTTATTTTTGACACTTTACTAGTGTTATGGCATTCAAATAATGATTGTTATGTAAATGTACGCGTTTTATAATGTATTTTTTGTGGTTTGTCAGCATAACATCTTAATACTGCTATCTCTTCCAGAAAAATCTCTTCCAATAATCCAACTTTAGCATAACCTTGACAAATTGACAGAATTTGATTGAGTTGGAATATCTCGGTTTCCATAACAGTAGCACCAGGCTTATTCGAGGTAGTAGGGGCCTCCTCAGATAATACGAAGTATACATCTTTTTCCTTCTGTTTTGCATACCATCCGGGAGCAAAGCTCGATAATGAAATGGATCTCGTATCAACCTGATAGCTGTAAGCTTAGAAAACCGAAGTTATATAGTTTCTCCTGACTTTTAGGGTAAATGATATCAATGTATTTTTTTCTTGTTGCGAGATTTGGCAACCCTAAGTTGGGTTTAAGAGTTACCACTATGATTGATAATTTGAGAGATAAAATATATTAAGCTAGGTAACAGAGATTAAACATAAAATTTAGGAAACTAAAATGGTTTAAACGTGTAAAAACAACAATAAATA
>NC_073691.1:123153420-123178420 GCF_029784155.1 Uranotaenia lowii
GATTTCAGATTTAGATTTCAGATTCATTGTTCAATTTAATTCTATATTACAAATTAAAAATTTTCAATTATAAATTCAATATTTCACATTTTAAAATTTGAATTCTCAATTCTATATTCAAGATTCTAAATTCCTAATCTCAATATATTTCAATAGAGATTACAAATTCTGAATTTTGGAATTCGAAATGCTGAATTCTGCGTTTTGCTACAGAATTTAGTAACATATGAGTGTAGAATATAATACGGAATTCTCAGTTCTGAATAATGTCTTCTGAACCAAGGATTACGAATTCTGGATTTTGAAATATGAATTCTGAGTTTTAAATTCGAATTCTTAATAGAAGTTGCTATAATCAATTCTATTGAATAATGATATAGATTTTCAATAATTTAGATAAAGCTTTAATCATGGCCGGAACAAATCATCAATTCTAGAGAATAAATAGTGTACTTTAAAAATTTTTGGCGGCAGAGCCTATTCTCAGGACAACAAAGATATCATCTTCATCCCTCATTTTCAAGTTTCACTTGTATTTTAGATATAATGCTTGACGGAAATGAGTGAAAGAAATAATACTTTTCAAAAATATTCGAATAAGACAACTAGGTGATACAACTGAAAGAAAGATTGAAGCACTTCATTAGTTATGATAAATATTTATTAGCAAATCATTGACGTTCCTACAATAAAACATTCATTACGTAGGTATCGGCATGAGCAAAATCAATCAAAATTCAATCCTGTTTGCTGCTGGGAGGTAGGTTTGGAGAGCGACAGGAGAGCTAAGGGATTTCGTTTCTCTTGAGACTACGCGAAGGGGTGCTAAATTAGTACGCCAACCGTCTGAAAATGTGTGCTGGACTGGTTGAAATCTGACAGCTTTCAGTATATTGGAAAAAACGTTGTTACAAATTTTTGAAAAACTTCACAAAAAGTATACCAATTGAAAGGGCAGACTCTAATGAATCTCTAGATACATAAAAAGTGGACAGTTTTAGTGAAAATTTCCGAGAAATCACGATGACAAAACCACGAGAACCCATCAACCCAAGCGAGATTTGAAAAATGTCAAAAAAGTAGTTAGTTTCATTCAGATATACTGAAAAACTGAATATTTTTAGAAACAAAGTTTGTTCTACGAAAATAATAATAAAGTTAACGAAAAAAAACTAAAGTTTTAATTTAGAGCATCGGTCCATTGGTAAACGAGATACAGCAATGCAAAGCCAAAATTGGGTGTCTTTTTTGAAGTAAGAATTTTTTCTACCGAAAGTTCTGGAATAGCGGCCAAACCTTCCACTGGACCCCTATATATTTGTACATCTGTAGAAAGGTAAATTCTTAACAATTTCGAAAATCCTTAAGTTAGATCAAAACAATAAATCATTCAGAAGTTATAAGCATTTCAAAAAGAGCTCTTTTTTCGGACTTTTTTTATTCGGAACCGACTATCGGTAATTTCCTAAAACATATTGACTTCATTTCAAAATGTTGAGAAACTAGATAAAATTTCCTAAACAACGAATATAATATCATCAAAATCGGTTATTATTTGTGGCCAGCGGAGCGATAACAAAATGCAGGTCAAAAAGACCCGAAAATTTTTTTTACAGATATTTTGCGAACGGCATGGGAAGGTTAAAACTATAAGTAACCTCGCAATGTAACTCAAAAGTGTTTCTCAGACAATATTCATTTACAACATTCAGTTTTCCGTTATTCAAAGTCTAAGAAAAAAAAAACAGAAAACACTAGCTTCGGAAAAAATAATTCGGCGATAAAAAAAATAATCTAGACTATTTAGGTTCATATAAACTGAAAGCATAGGAAATCCAAGAAATAGGCTTCTGCGTCGACTGTCCGACGCATAGGAAAGGGCTAGTATAATAAGTGCAAAAATGTTTGGCTAGGTCGAAGATTGAGAACGCACCAACAAAGGGGTGCAATAAACCGGTAAACCCAGAAAGGTCTAGTTTGTGCATCGCGGACAGGACCATAGCGAAAGAGAGAATCGCCATCGGTAGACATCCTAAGTAGATAAATTCTTAAATCTTCTAAAGGGTGTCGACGATGAAATTACCACATTATGAAATTTCTCTAACTTTTTAATCGTAGAATTAAATGAATATTTTTGGGTGGATTTAGTCTATAGTGCATTGTTTACATCCTGCAAGTTTTAAAGTCCTGTAATCAAAACTCGCGGAAATCAAATCGAAAAACAGCTCGTAAGTGATAAAATCTTGCGCATTCATCACGAGAACAAGGATCTCTCGCAACGTTCCTGTCGTGATTTTACGAATCTCAATTCAGAGATTCACCTAAACACGTCTGTCGCTCGCAAGAATAGATCAATGACTGACTTTGTTTTGCTTGTTTGTCAAGTGCTGCCAAAATAGCAAATGTTCTCATAGAAATTTATTTTATTTTATTCATCTACAGTGTTGCCGAATACAACTTTTATTTTATTTTATTCCTAATTAAATTTGATTTATTTTCTGTATATTCTTCATCTCATCCCAACATTCCTTCTCACCTCTATTCCTAATTAAAACTTTTCACACATCAACATTTGTTTTTTTTTCTTTAGTGCAAAATTTTATTTACCAAATAATCTCAATTTTTATTCCATATTCCACATCTTTATTCTCCATCCTACAAATTTTATTTAATTTCTGCTTATCCTTCATCACATTTCTACATTCCTTCTCAACTCTATTCTCAATAGAATCTTTAATTTACCGACTTTTTTTTTTAATAAAAATTTTATATCCCAAATATCCCTCATCTCAATTCTACATTCCATTCTCTGCAAAAGCTTTTCGAATCTTTTTTTTTTTGGCATATTCTTTATTTCATTCGAAAATATTCTTCACAAAAGCCTTCCCAATTTGTGCTTTCTCTGTCGCTCAATTCCGTCTTATTTCCACCGGAAGGCCAAATCAAAACAATCAGCAGCAGCAGCCTTAAATATCTGCGCTTTTCAGGGGCAATTCCGTCTTATTTCCACCGGAAGGCCAAATCAAAACAATCAGCAGCAGCAGCCTTAAATATCTGCGCTTTTCAGGGGCAATTCCGTCTTATTTCCACCGGAAGGCCAAATCAAAACAATCAGCAGCATCAGCCTTAAATATCTGCGCTTTTCAGGGGCAATTCCGTCTTATTTCCACCCGAAGGCCAGATCAAAACAATCAGCAGCAGCAGCCTTAAATATCTGCGCTTTTCAGGGGCAATTCCGTCTTATTTCCACCGGAAGGCCAGATCAAAACAATCAGCAGCAGCAGCCTTAAATATTTGCGCTTTTCAGTGGCATTTCCGTCTTATTTCCACCGGAAGGCCAAATCAAAACAATCAGCAGCAGCAGCCTTAAATATCTACGCTTTTCAGGGGCAATTCCGTCTTATTTCCACCGGAAGGCCAGATCAAAACAATCAGCAGCAGCAGCCTTAAATATCTGCGCTTTTCAGTGGCAATTCCGTCTTATTTCCACCGGAAGGCCAAATCAAAACAATCAGCAGCAGCAGCCTTAAATATCTGCGCTTTTCAGGGGCAATTCCGTCTTATTTCCACCGGAAGGCCAAATCAAAACAATCAGCAGCAGCAGCCTTAAATATCTGCGCTTTTCAGGGGCAATTCCGTCTTATTTCCACCGGAAGGCCAGATCAAAACAATCAGCAGCAGCAGCCTTAAATATCTGCGCTTTTCAGGGGCAATTCCGTCTTATTTCCACCGGAAGGCCAGATCAAAACAATCAGCAGCAGCAGCCTTAAATATCTGCGCTATTTGATCGCTAAAACGTTGGGAATCGCCAATTCCATCAAATCAGCGGTTCGAGGAACGATTGACCACCGATCGGAAGCCCAGAAGTGAAGGAAAAAGTATTCCGTACAACACCAAAAATCACAACCGCGTAGTTGGTACCTTCAACCAAAACTCGAACGCCTCCGTTCGAGATGTGACTAAGAAGCTGCACCTAACCCGAAATTTTGTCCAGAAGGCCAAAACTAAGGCTGGGCTTCGAACTAATCGCGACGAGAAGCAGAACAAGTTCGTCAAAACCAGTTCCAGGAAGTTGTACCTCAACATGCTGACGAAAGTTGAATGCTGCATCATAGACGACGAAACATATGTGAAGGCCGACTTCAAACAGACACCCGGCCACATGTTCCAACAATCTTCTGGCCAGACTCTAAGGATGTTCTGAAGTGGTATGCGAATAATAAGGTCAATTTCGTGCCGAAAATGTTCAACCCTCCCAACATTCCGGAGCTCCGCCCCATCTAGAAGTACTGGGCGATTATGAAGCAACACCTTCTTAAAAGACCTATGGTAGTGAAGAAAGTCGAGGAACTGAAGAAAGTATGAGTTTACATGCAAAAAACGGTTGATTGACAGGTTGTGCATTTCCGAAACTTTGGAAAATTCAAAACTTAAATTTAAGTTTGGATTCATAATTCGAAATTGAATTTTAATTTCCGATGCTAAGCTCCGGAATCACATATCAAGTTTGATGTTAATTGCTACTAATTAGTATTTTAATTTTTCCTCTGCAACCAGAATCTAATTCTTACTCAGAATTGTAAAAATTTTGTTTCGATTCCTAACCAAAAAATTGAATTAAGTCATTTACGTCAGTCGACTCTCAACGTACATGCGAAGGCTTAAGAAACTCCCCGAAATTCAAATACCCGTTCTTCACCTTCATTTTCTGATCCTAACAATTTTGTTGATTTGGGTGAGATTACTGAGGAAAAATTAAAATTTTTGCATCAAAATTTAATGGAGATGATGCAACTCATGTTGAAAGCAAATTAAATGTTCGAAGCTTTTGAAACTTCTTTTAATTATGCTAACAAAATTATTATGACTTTAAGATTCCCTCATGAATCCAGATAGATGTTTAAATATTATGAACTGGAACGCTAGATCTTTGCTGGCTAACCAAGATGAATTCCTTTTTATTTTTGAAAACTTAAAACATACATATTGCTGCCATCACTGAAACTTTTTTTAAACCAGACAATAACTTGAAAAGCAATGCTTTCTTTAAAATTTTGCGAAATGATCGACTTGATCGACAAGGTGGGGGTGTAGCTATCGTCATCAATAGTCGTCTCAAATATAGACTTCTACCTTCTTTCAATACAAAAGTCTTAGAAACAATTGGTGGCTAGTGAACGGTAGACAATGTGCAACTCGAGACCCCATACACCCAACCTTCGGGTAGTGGTCATATCACCTCTTGTCTGCAACTCCGATTCTCTACCTCCCCGTGGTGCTAGCTGGGGTGCGAGCAACCTTAGAGGAGATCGGGTACCCAACCCCGGTGGATGCTTTGGTCGCATGCAGACTGAGTCAGGGGACTTCGTACGCGTCTGTTCTCCATGTCAGGGGCGGCGTGCGGAGTGCAACAACGTCCTGGTGGTGTTCGGGACCCTAAACAGCAACATCACGACGGTCCTCCTGCGAGATAGTGGGGTTAACTGCGGGCCTTGCGAGCCTGTGACTACAAAAAACATAAGCAACGAACAACAAATTTCGGATGGAAATCGGCAAAGACCCACGCGACGAAAAGAAACAATTGGAATTGAATTAGAAACGTCTATGGGGAAAATTATAATTATTGCCGCATATTTGCCTTTTCAATGTAGCGGTGAACAGAAAATTTTTTAGGGAGATTTACAAAAACTCACCAGAAACAAATCTATTTTTTTTTATTATAAGTGACTTCAATGCAAAACACCGATCTTGGAATACTATTTCATCAAATTCAAATGGGAATATTACTCATGTTACTCATGCGGACCTCGATTCAGACAAATTTCCAGTAACTTTTACTTTACCCCAAAGTCTCATTGAAAACCCTTTAAAATCAACTTTAAACTTTCAAAAAGCCGACTGGGAGCGTTAAGGATTTTTATTGAACGTAATTTAGATGTAAACGTTCCACTGAATTCAATAGAAGATATTGATTTGGCTGTAGAAAATTTGACAAGCTCAATAGGCAATGCTAAAGCCGCTTCAATACCCAAAGTTAAACATAAATTTAATCAACCTTCGATCGATGATGATCATCAGTTTTTGATACGAATGGAAAACATTCATCAACGCCCACATCAACGAACTAGAAATCCTTATTTAAAATTTATATATTGCGACCTTCAAGAAGAGATCAAACGTCGTTTAAATTTTATTCGTAACGAAAATTTTGCAAAAGCATTAGAGGACGTAAAACTCCACTGAAAGCCATTCTGGAAATTAACTAAAATTCTGAAAAAGCCCCTGAAGCCAATTCCTACTTTGGAAGATGGAGATAAACTTATTTTAACTAAGGCAGAAAAAAGCTAAAAAATTAGCCAAACAGTTTGAGTCTGCTCATGATTTTAATTTAAACGTTGTAAGTCCAATTGATGCTCAAATTTCCCTAGAATTTGAAGATATTCTTTCTAAGCAAAATGTATTTAAAAGTTCATGTGAGACCAATATTGATGAACTTAAGTTGATATTCTAAGAATTTTAAAATATGAAAGCTCCGGGGGAAGATGGGATTTTCTATATTCTTATTAAAAAGTTGCCTGAAAGCACTTTAAATTTTTTAGTAAAAAGCTTCAATAAATGTTTTCACTTGGCTTATTTTCCCAATAAATGGAAAAATGCCAAAGTAACTCCAATTTTGAAACCTGGAAAAAGTGATTCAGAGCCTTCAAGTTATCGACCAATTAGTTTGCTTCCTTCTTCAAGTAAACTATTTGAGAGAGTTATTTTGAATAGAATGATGATCCACATTAATCAGAATTCTATTTTCCCTGATAAACAATTTGGTTTTCGTCATGAACATTCTACTACACATCAACTTTTGAGTGTAACTAATATTGTTAACGATAGCAAATCTGAAGATTATTTCAACTGGTGTTGCTCTTCTTGATATTTAAAAAGCTTTTGACAGTGTTTAGTAAATAAGTTAACTCGATTTTATTTTCCTGTATATCTCACCGAAGCTATTCAAAATTACTTGACTAGCCGGAACCTTACAAGTAAGCTATCAAAATTAATGCTCTGAAAGGACACTCATTAGAGCTGGTGTCCCTCAGGGCAGTATACTTGGGCCAATTATATACAATATTTTTACTTCTGATCTTCCTGATGTACCAGAAGGAAAAGGTAGAAGATTATTTGCTGATGATACTTTGCTTTCAGTCAAAGGTCGAAATTTACGTTTGCAGTAGTTTGCAACAAAATTTAAATTCCTTTTTGAATTACTTGAAAATGTGGAAAATTTCTCCTAACGCTTCCAAAACTCAACTTATTTTATTTCCCCATAAGCCAAGGGCTCAATTTTTAAAACCTAATGAAAATCATTCCATAACTTTTAATGGGGGTTCATTAGAATGGTCGGATCATGTGAAGTACTTGGGACTCACACTTGATCGGAATCTTACTTTTAAAAATCACATTGAAGATATTCAATCTAAATGTAATAAATACACTAAATCTCTCTATTCTCTCATCAACAGCTGCTGCGCGACGAGGAAGAAAGCCATCCAGAGGATTCGAAACAAAGTTCTGAAAATGATTTTGCAGCTTCCATTTTGGCACAGCACCGAAGATCTTCATCGGATTGCGGGCATTAAATCAATCGAAGAGATGGCCAACCAAATCATCTCTAACTTCAGAGGCAAATCGATGCAGTCTTCCATCGCAGAGATTCGTTCTCTTTATAATTAGTTGAATTTTAGAATAGTTTTTAGTTTATTATTATTATTTTTTGACGTTACAGGATGTTCTACATTTAAGTACTCAATTGTGCTCAACAAATTTAAATCGAAAATAAATAAATTTTAGTGATTAGTAATTTATAGAGCTCTGAACAGTTCATTATTAAGCTGAACACCTAATTCAATGTAAAATGTAATGAATATTTTATGAATTGATGATAATTGATAAATTGATACAAATAAATACATATTTAAAAAAAATGCTGACATTCCAGAAAAAAAATGTAAATGGGACTGTAACGTGTAAAAATTTCCGGGACGGATGAGGATTAATGTTGAGATTCCTTTGCGCGAGCGTTGAACATTCATCTATCGATTACCTACATAAATTAAATAATATTCAGCTCACCTTAGGAGACTTCATGTGAAGTGCGTGCCGAATAATCAGCGAAACATCCACATTCGTTGGATAACGCATCAAAAACGTTAAACAAGTTGTATAATCGCTGTAAATCACTGAAAGGCAAAACAACAGATTTGTTAACAAATAAGATCACTTGTGATTAAACATGGCACTTACACTTATCACGGATGCGGATCAGCATGGCCACCACAATGAAGTTGATTAACTCCAGTTGTTCACCTTCCCCAAAGATGGCATCCCATAGGAGCAAAAGGTCTTGCAGTGCGTATTCACGTCCGAACAGTAACCTCAGCCAGCGTACTCCGAAAATGGCAAGCGGAATATCAAGTTTCAGCAGATGGTTGTGCAGGTGCAAATCTTCTTTGATCAGGATTTTGTCCTTGATGAAGTTCAACTGTTCGACGACTTCTATTTCAGGTCTTCGTTTCGAAGTTGGGCTAAGCAGTGGTGTAGATGGGGTGGCCACCGGGAAGTGACCGGTCGCCGTCGGAATGACTTCCATTGTTCGGTAGAATGACGCTATCCGGTCCATAATATTAGAAAAAATAGAACTGAAAGGGAATTTTGGAGTTTTTACATCTTTTAACAACTAGGCAAGACTTACTAAGCATCTTCTTCGATAAATTCTGGGTCCAAAACCATCAGGAGTATGGGACTGGAAAAATCAACCATATAAATACGATTCAAAAAAGGATAAGCAAAAATATTACTCCACAGATGGGTTCAGTTCCTGTATGTGTGCCAATGCTTGTTGGTCGCTATGGATAACGAAAATCAACGGGGCCAATATTTCGTGCATTCCCTGGCGATAGCACATGGTGGGATGCACCCTGGCATAGCAGAACAGAATATTAACCATCATTTCCTGTATTTTGGATTTTCGAAAGAAATCCACTCCAGGAAACGTGCGCACCACGTCTTGTTTGATCACCGCACACAGCTCTTGATCACAGAAGTGTTGATTCCACACGCTTTGCTTGGATTGCGATAGTGGATCGTCGCTGCCATCTCTGTTGCTGTGTGGATTTAAAACGTACTGATGCTTCAGCTTTTGATATTCGCTACGCAGCTGATCACGTTGTCTCGTCCAATCACCAGAAGGAGTTTTTAAGACCTGTAGAAATATGGCCCAACATACACTACGGAACGGCGAGGCCCTCAGGTCCCCCCGGATGGCACTGTGCCGCAGATCAAACAGAGCTGTATCGTTAGCAATTACAAGGATGTTGCGCCATTCAAGCCTGAAAAAAATTCCAACTCATTCAACGGGTATTAGCAAAAAGTAATTAAAACAAGATACTTACTCATATTTATCCACTCCGCTTATTTCTCGGCTACAGTGGGATGCTGTTTCATTCGCTTGAACAACTTCCGCTGGCTCTGAAAGATCTACCATTCTTAGTCCTGGTTGTATCAAAACTGTCGAAACGCACCCAGCCGAATAACCAATTCCTTGCGTACTAAATTCGATACGTATAACGTTACTACCCGTAAACAATTTCCGACTGGCTGTGTAGCTTAACAGCTAGGCTATAATCCACCAGCGACCCTTATCGTCATTATTTTGTCCCTCTCCCGAGATTATCAGTTTTCCAAATATGATGCGTCACTTTTGGGAAGCCGCCGGTTTAGAAACAAAGTGCACTATCTGCGTGATGAATCGTGTCAACACAAAAGGGATTCGCAATAATCACGATGGAGACGAAACTTTCTATTTTCCGTTTTGTTTAGTTCGGGACGTTTGGAAGAAGCTAGCGGAAATAAAAAAAATGACTGGTAACTCAATTCTTTTGTCTCAAAAATGTAAACAAAACAGGGTAGCTCATTCGCCCAACTGGAACTCAAACAGCTGATATTTCAAAATATTGGCATGCCAGCGCTCAATTTCAAGAGAAAAGCAGTGGTGCCATCGTAACTGAACGTTGAAATCAAAAATGCCCAGATTCATGAATATTTACAATTCTATTAAAAACTATTGAACAAAAAATGTTTGCCGAAATCCTTATTAACTCGCTACCTCATTTTAAATATAAAATTGTTTGACTAATACATTATTTTACACTACAGAGTAATACGATCAGTTTGACACACTAATCAACCTTCTTAATACGATGTACGATAAGTAGGTAGTTTATTAGTTGAAATGGTTGAAACCCTTAATCAGCTTTTTCGGATTTTCAAAAACAAAAAATCATAAACAAAGCGGATCAGCATCTGTGTCGGGATACAGGTACCTGATTAACAACAAACTCAAAAACGAGCTAAGATTTTCATTCAATCATTTATTATAGACCTTAGCAAAGTCGACCACTTTCGAAAAGCAAGGTTGAATATTCTACCAGTCTTCTAGATATTACTCAACCAAGATAAATCGTCTTGCGCACCATTATTATCGTTTGCCGTCTCTTTTTTAACCTTTTTACGAGTAGAGGTCAATGTTTCGTCTATCACTAGCTCAGAATTCGATTCAATCTTGAGCTTGCGTTTCTTAGCCTTCTTTGGACTTTCCGGTTCCGCTACACTGGACACGTCTTCGCGTAGGTAACACTGTTCCGAACGTTGTCGGGCCCAACTTAATGCCTTCCGTACTGGCTTCGATAGTTTAAGCATCGACCGATAGTCTGGACCAAGCAGAGGATGCCTTTCCTTGATGTCTTCCGGAAAAGGAATGTCTTCGCTCGTGGTTTCCTCTTTCATTAACCCCAGCTGAATAGATTGCTTAGTTTGTAGCGCTTCTCGAACCTGAATAGTTCCCTTTGGAACAAACGATTTGAAATCTACACCTGTCATCAGGGTGATCGGTTTAGAGTTTGAATTTTTCACAATAAGGCCTTCTAAAGAGTCATTGGTTGCAGCAGACTTTATGCTACAGGTTTCTCCAAGTTTATCAGTTTCTAGAGAAGCTTTCAGAAGTAACTTCTTGGCATCGATTGAACTAGGGCACTGAACGATCCACACTTCATCGTCGGGGTCGGTTAAATCTAAATCCACTGCGTAACGTGGTTTACACGATCGTACGAAAGGAAACTTGGTTAAATATTTTTCCTTTGCAAGGCTTGCGGTTTTCGAACCAATCCCAGCCGTTGATGGGGAAACTTTACTGGTTGGGGAAGATGGCTGGTAGTCTTCTGATTCATTTTCAGAAGCACTCTCTCCATATGAAATAACTCGTTTGGATTCCTTTTTCGGGGACATCTGTGTGGATGCAGCCAATGGAGTTTGTGGAATGTCACTTTCCGACGACAAATCTGGAATAAAGCATATGGTTAATTATAATTTCACGGGGATATGTAGAGAGCTAACGTACCTTTATAATCTCCTGAGATATTTTTTTCTTTCTTCACCATTATGATAATTTAGCTCGATAGTAAATCACGGTGAAATCCAAAAAAACGTGCTGGGAAATTCAAAATAAATTTCGCACCGTGTCGGTGAAAAACGTAAACAAAACGAGGGGTTAGTCAACGTATTATGATCGAACAATGTAATTCGTGTAAGAGCTTTGCACCGACACTCACGATCAATAACGGGCAAAAAATTCAAAATAAAAATTTTCATGAATTGATAAAAAATAAGTTTAATGTGTTTTCTATAGCACAAGTTCATTTCCGTTATGATCCGAACGTTTTTTGTCGACACATAAGTTTGTGCTTGAGGTTGCCGAGGTCTCGCACAACTCAACCCACCATGAAAAAACCTTACAGAAGTATATAGTGAAATATGGTTAAACGGTATTATTTTCCTTTATATTTCACATTAAATTCAGTACACTTCTTGGATGTAAAACTCCACAGTTCACTCTGTTGTTTAAATTTGTCGCTTCATTTTATTTTCAACGTTATTTATCGACCTGGCTCGATTTTTGAGCAGCGAAATTTTGTTGGTGGGTGTTTGGCTGAATATAACCATCCCAGTTCTATAGAATTCTCGATAAAATACAGTTATTTGAAAATTCTCATATGAGCACTATTAAAGAGTTCTTGAGTTAGAATACAGAGAACATTAAAAACAAAAACGTGCGTTCAATTTTGATTACCACAGGTTTCGGGGGATACGTGTGTAAGGTGTGTAATAGATTTGTAATTCGAGCATTTAGTGTCCCCTCGTCGAAATTTCGTATACGTATATTCGTATATTATCAAGTTTGTAAACAAGCAATGGATCTGTTTGGTTGTTCTTATCAGCATTCCAGAAAATAAGCAGTTACGATAATTTGTACATCGCTTAACATTTGTTTTCAGGACAAACAAAGTGATATGAAAAGCATTTTTGAAATTTGCAAAGATTAGAAAAAGATTAGGGTATGTATCTGATCATCAAGGCAGCTGCTGATGAAGGAAGTCATTCATCCCATACGTCGATTTTTTTCATTCCAGAGAATGGATTTCAAATATGGAACATATCTGGTAATACTTACTCTAACTATAAAAGCAACAGCCGATTGCGGCTGTAATAAACTAAAGCGAACACCAAATGGACCAGAAGCTCCACAGGAACACGTAATTTTTCCCGAAAAACATGAAGCGAACGCGCACGGCGAAGATTCTCCCACAAATCTACTTAAGCTTGTGGAACACTCCAAGAAGTTCATCGATATGAGTTTAATACCTGGTGGAAAATACGTGATCGGTACTAACGAACCATTTTTCACCGACGATAAGGAGGGACCGGAGCGTGAAGTTGAGCTGAAGGAATTTTACCTGGACCGATATGAAGTATCCAACCTGCAATTTCGTGACTTTGTCCAGCAGACAGGCTATGTAAGCGAGGCAGAAAAGTTTGGCGATAGTTTCGTGTTTCAAGAATTTCTTACTCCAGAAGTCCGGAAACATTACAATGATTTTAGAGTTGCCGCTGCCCCTTGGTGGTACAAAATTCAAGGAGCAAACTGGAAACAGCCGGAGGGCGATCCAGAAAAAGGTAGTAGAAAAAAGCTTTACATCATAATCTTATAATCAAGTTGTTAAAATTCATAGGATTAGAAAATCGCTTAGATCATCCGGTTGTCCACGTGTCGTGGAATGATGCTGTGTCCTACTGCCGCTGGAAAGAAAAGCGTTTGCCCACCGAAGCGGAATGGGAAGTTGCTTGTCGCGGGGGAAGAAAGCAAAAACTTTTCCCATGGGGCAACAAAATGATGCCAAAGGATGAGCACTACATGAACATATGGCAGGGATTGTTCCCGGAGGGTAATTTGGCGGAAGATGGATGCGAGGGTACATGTCCTGTAGATCGTTTCCGTCAAAACGCCTTTGATTTGTACAACATAGTGGGTAATGTTTGGGAATGGACCGACGATCGCTGGGACGAACAGGAGGAGTCAGAAGCTCCGAATCGAGTTAAAAAAGGTGGTTCATATCTGTGCCATGAATCGTACTGTTATCGGTATCGGTGTGCCGCTAGATCTCAGAATACCGAGGATAGTTCAGCAGGAAATTTGGGTTTCCGTTGTGCTGCTGATATCGACTGAACCAACTGACTGTACAACTGCTCTATGTGATTTTTCAGACAGCTATCAATATACATAGCTGTCTGAAAAATCTGATCTGATCTAATTATAGACACTTTACCACGTTCAAATATTATGTAAATTGCTTATTAGATCAAAGTTTCATTTATAATGAGAAAACCATTGACATTTTAAGCTTTTATATGATACATTACACTACGCAAATCTATAAAATTCGAATAAAAATATCGAATTTAATTTTTTTACGGTACAAAAATAGAAAAAAAAATCCTTTTTTAACTTTTTCAAAGATACAAAGACAAAAATGAAAAAAAAAGAAATCAAAATTTTAAAAACGTCAACCATATTTGTTTTTTATTTTTGAAATTTATGTTATGATCATCATCTGTATCTTGTATTTTTAATTTATTTTCATAGTATTCCGTCTCACGACATACATAACTTGATGAACATAATTCCTAAAACTCTATTTCTCGGACATCCCACATTCACCAGATCACGCTCCACTTGGTCACCACCTTCCACCAGCCTTCACCTCCTTTTGGATATTGGGTTCGCCGTAGAGTCGCACGAGCTCGTGGTTTATCCTTCGCCTACACACCGCTCGTCGAACAACACCTTGTAGCGCCACGTTGAACATCATGGAAGATAAACCATCGTCTTGTCGAAGCCCCCTGCGCGATTCGAATGAACTCGACAATTCATCCGAAATCCGCACACAGCACTGCGTTCCATCCATCATCGCCTTGATCAGTCTGATCAGATTCCCGGAAAAGTCGTTCTCGTCCATGATTTTCCATTGCTCGTTATGGTCGATCGTGTCGTATGCTGCTTTGAAGTCGATGAATAAATGGTGCGTAGGGACTTGGTGTTCACGGCATTTTTGGAGGATTTGCCGTAATGTGAATATCTGGTCTGTCGTTGACCATCCCTTCATGAAGCCGGCCTGATGACTTCCCACAAATCTGTTTGCTTGTGGCGTTAGGCTGCGGAGAAGGATTCGGAACAGCACTTTGTAGGCGGCATTTAGGACAGTGATCGCTCGGTAGTTCTCACAGTCCAATTTGTCGTCCTTCATGTAGATGGAGCATATTACCCCCTCCTTCCACTCCTCCAGTAGCTGTTATGTGTCCGAGATCCGGACCATCAGGCAATCGGCCAACTTGTCCGGGCCCATTTTGATGAGTTCAACTGCGATGCCATCCTTCCCAGCCAACTTGTTGCTATTCAGCTGGCGAATGGCTTCCTTAACTTCACTCATCTTGGGAGTGAATTCTCTACGTCGTTGGCTATGCCGGCGATGTACCTTCCCCCACTGTTTGGATCTTCTGCATGTGCGCCGTTCAGGTGTTCTTCGAAGTGCTGCTTCCACCTTTTGATCACCTCACGATTGTCCTTCAGGATGGCCCCATCCTTATCCAGGACCATTTCGGCTTGCGGCACGAAGCCTTTGCGGGATGCGTTGAGTTTCTGATAGAACTTTCGTGTTTCTTGGGAACCATGCAGCTGCTCAAGCTCCTCCTCGTCTAGACGACGCTTTCTCTCCTGGAAAACTCGGACTCGCTGCCCCTTTCGCTGTCGGTGATTTTCCACATTTCGACGGGTGCTTCTTTGCACTACTGCCGCCCGCGCGGCATTCTATCCCTCCATCACCCTCCTACACTTATCGTCGAACCAGTCTTTCCGTCGAGTTCGTTCTAATGCCTGATAACGTTCTCCGCAACGCTTTTGATGGCTGTCTTGATGATATCCCAACAGTCTTCGAGAGGAGCTTCGTCAAACTCGCCCTCTGCCGGCAGCGCTGCTTCGAGCGATTGCGCATAATCTGCCGCGATCTCAGGTTGCTCTGAAGCAACTGCGATATTTAACCGAGACGAGCGTCGGTTTCGTATGTTGTTCACAACGTAGAGTTTTGGGCACATTTTCACCATCACCAGATAATGGTCTGACTCGATGTTGGCGCCCCGACAGGATCTGAAGTCAATGAGGTTCGAGAAGTGCCCGCTGTCTATCAAAACGTGGCGATCAGCTGTGATTGCGTTTGGTACGGCGATCTCCTGGTTTACTTGTTGTGTGGGAGGCCTTACTGGAAAAAGGTACTACGTACGGTCATTCGTTTGGAGGCGGTGAAATCTATTAGTCTGAGGCCGTTTTCGTTGGTCAGGTGGTGCGCACTGAACCTTCCAATTGTCGGTTTGAATTCCTCTTCCTGTTCGACCTGAGAGTCAAAATCCATCTTTAATTTATATTATTTTTTCATCCTTTCTGTAATTTTTGTCATTTTTTTCACAACTTGGTGTATTTGTGAATAAAATCGATTTTGCATTCTTATTATTAGATATTTATTTTTTCACGATCATTTATTTTTTCATGATTATATTATAAAAAAAATGGATGCACGATGGATTTGAATAGTTGACATGTCGTTTGGAGCGACTTGTTTTTTATAAGGCATCCATGAAAAATTTCATATATGTTAAGCCACTGCCCAAGTAACCAGAATTCCCTTAAAAAGGTTCCATAGAAGCTTAATCAGCTCTCGTTTGTGTCTGAAGGGAATGCTAATCAGCCCAAAATTAAAGTTCTTAAAGCTACTTTCAAGTTCGTTAAGGTGGCTGTAGAGAACGCTATTCAGCTTCTAAGAGAATGTCAAGAAACTTCTACGCGTCGAAAAAAAAATCCGATTGACAGATTGCTCTGACAACCACCCAAGCAACCAGAAGTCCCTTAAAAAGGTTCCATAGAAGCTTAATCAGCTCTCGTTTCTGTCTGAAGAGAGTGCTAATCAGCCCAAAATTTAAGTTCTTAAAGCTACTTTGAAGGTCGTTTAGGTGGCTGAAGAGAATGCTATTCAGCTTCTAAGAGAATGTCAAAAACTTTTACGCGCTGAAAAAAAAAAATCCGGTTGACAGATTGCTCTGACAACCAGATGACAGATTGCTAGATTGCCGGTCTGTATAGGTTTATTCCATTGATTTCAATGTTTATTTTATTTTTATTACAAAGAAAACTCCTATTCGACTGTGGAAATGAACCACTGCTCTCTGACATGAAACGAAAGGCCGCTAACCCCCTGACCAAACCAACTGAATATTTGGAGGTTGTTATATGTGGTATTTGAACTAATTTTTTGAGAATATTTTTACTATGGATTTGAGTAGGTTTTTTCACATAATCATTAGAATTTGGACATGAATTGAAAAGAAAAACAATGCACAAGTAATTTTTAAAACTTTTATTCATTAAAACTTTTCAACACTTATACGCGAGATTCACTTTCTTACCGAAATCAGCAGAATATTATGGGCTTCCGGCTGGATGTGGGTGTTATTCGAATCGCCGACATTGATCCGAATTGCTGGTATTGATCCGACAGATCGAATACTATCCCTCGTTCCTGGTTAGATGTTTTACTAAAAAAGTGGACACCGGTCTTGGATAGAACGGTGTAAAATTTTGAGGCAATGCTTCTATCTGCACCATATTTCTGCCGGATCCAGCACCAACCGAATGTTATAGATGTTCTCCAAAGGTCCCTTCCTGCTGCTTCTGTTTTTTAGGGGTAATCCTGGTGGCCCAGATCGTGGATGAAAAAATTACGCGGTCAGAGCAAAAAACCGAATCAAACAATAATTTTTCCTTTTTTGTTATTGGTTGTTGTTTTAAGATTAATTTTCATGCAAACAATAAACTTTTGACAGACAATTGACACAATTTTTTCACATGTCTCTTAGAAGTTCCAAACAAGTTCTTTACGCTACCAAGTTGGGCCTGAAATGGTTCATTAGAAAGTGCTTAGCGAACATTTGCGCCCTTCTTGAATGATGTCGCATAAAAAGCGCTTAGAAGTTCCTTTTCAGACTTTTATACCTTTCAAAAGGCGTTAAAAGTTTCTAGGGAACTTGTACGTGACATGAGCACCTGAAAATCTCAAAACATCTTTTTTCAGCCAAATCTGAACTTTGAAATTCCATGTTTAAGTAAGTGAGCGACTTTTGGTTGCTTGGGCAGATGTCAGATTGCTAGGTTGCCGGTCTATCAAGGTCTATCTCATTGGTTTTAATTATGTTGTTTTGATTACAAAACCTGCTTGCACGCCTATGGAATTGAACCGCTGCTCTCTACATTGCAATGAAACCCACCAGCCTCTCGATCAATCCAGCAATAGTTCATTGCCATTGTAATAATTAGTATTTAACTCAATATCAGTTGAGATGATTGAATAGGTTGGTCAATAGTTTGTTCCTTATGTCGTTTGAAGGACTTTCAGTACACAATATGAATAATAACAATAAATCGCATCATCAAAAATTTATTCGAATATCTTAATATTTTGTAAGACTGGATGTTAGTTAATCGGCAGATTTACGATGAACCCCTAATAATCCCTAGGGTCGGCAAGCTTACACAAAACTAAGTTGCAGGGTGTGGGACCACTCCGGGGTCTACCGGAGAACCCGCACGACGATGTGGATTCCCATCGTTTTATCGATGGTCTTTCCGTTCTTTTCCACGCGGCAAAAGCGCACGACCTTTCTGGCGCACGACAGATGAACTGACTGACGAACTGACCGGGCTTGTCACTGAGCCCGTTGGAGGGAAAGAGAGGACTCTAGTGAGAAACGATGCAGAAAACGATGCAGCAAATTTCAGTCTTCCTTCCCCCAGGTGAGAAAGGGTGAGAAAGACATCATTTGTGACAGATCTAACAATGCTGGCAAATAGTGGTGCCAGGTGCATTGTTTGACTTAATTCAACATTTGACACGATTTCTTTTCTCATATCCCACATCTTCCCTCTTCTCCATAAAAAATTGTTTTCTATTTGTTCTGCCTAATTGTGCAAAAAGCTTATGCGTGTGGGCAATCGCTTTTCATGAGCAAGTAAATCCAGAATTATGTTTTTTTTTGTGTGTCATCCTTATGTAATAAGACCTTTTGATTCGGATATCATATTCTATGAGTGACTCTCCTATAGCCAAGGTTCTTAGATACACGAGGTTCTCCGACTTTCACAGTAAGTAGGTGAGGAGTGAGCGAGGCTCTCAATGAGTTTGTTTATTTCTTGCTCAGCTTTTCTGTGGTTTGTTGGTAAACAAACTTCATGAGTTCCGCATAGTTACATAGCCGAAATAGCCAAGATGGCTGAATCGGGAATTCGTTATTCGGTAACACCTCTTATATATATACACACCTTACCTATAGCTCCCTCCTTTTTCGCCTTCCCTTTCTGTCAATAGGGCATGGGCCTGGTAAAAAGAATAACTTCGGATTTCAACAGCATCTACAATATCCGATCAATTTCAGAATTCACACTTCAGAGTTGAGATCTTGCTTGAAGATTTAAATTGCAATTAACGCCAGACTAGTTAATTTGTTTTAATATATTCTGCTTATGTTGTCGCGTTCTACAATCTTCTATTTTTCTATAAATATAACGCTATTCAATGGCCTGACGATCTATGTAAAACAAATAGTAATGTGTACGAATTAGGTTTTCTTCCATTTTCTTTTAAAATACAAATGTTCTCGAGACAAATAAATAGGTTTTAATTCATCCGTATATCGTGTTGGAATCAACTCAATTTCTTAATCTATACCTCTACCTCGAAATATAAACCTATAGGTTTTCCATTCAGTATTTCATCATCTTCTTTCAATCATTTCAAATTAAAATTGTCATCTCGTTTTACCCGACTGGGTTTCCTCAATTTTCACATTTATGCGCTTTGTCAAAGTTCACTAATAAATAAAATTTCACAACTGTGCAGTCTCAACTGACTGAAGATTTAACAGCCAAATTATTAAACCATAACAGAATCCATCCTGAATTCATCGAACTATTGATTATAATTTTTTTTTTTACTTTAAAAACTTTTGGTTTCCGCCAATTGCCTTACAGGGTTTACAGAACATTGTTCAACCGGTATCCGCTGAAATTGTTGTTCAAGGTCGCTTTTTCAATTACACGGTATATGTGGAATTTTCAAATCAATATCCTAATTATTGGGAAGGAATGGTTCACGCTATGTCTAGCCGCCATCCCGGAGAAAAAAAATGTTTTTTCCAATTTATTAAGCACTACTCAAATAAGTTATTTTCATTTGATTTCTCTTTTTTTTCCACTCTTCCTGGTATTTTAATAATCCTGAGTCGGAATCCACCGAACTATCAAAACCCACTTTTTAGAGTTTTGTGGATTTTTCAGGTTTCGAAAAATCAAAACAAACTTCAATGTATCCACCATTTTGTTCCTGTTTTTAACAAGTCGGTATCCGCCGAACTATTGAGTCGCATTCACTGGTATCCGCCAGTTTTTTTTTTTCACAGTCCATAGTCGGTGTTTTCCAACTACGGAAATTTTTAAACCGGTATCCGCCGGATTTCTAAATTTATATACCGGTATCCGCCGGATTTTCCAAATTTATATACCGGTATCCGCCGGTTTTCAATCCACAGTCGGTATCCGCCGAACTGTGGTGGTTTATATACCGGTATCCGCCGGTTTTTTTTTTCAAATTTATATACCGGTATCCGCCGGTTTTCGATCCACAGTCGGTATCCGCCGAACTGTGGTAATTTATATACCGGTATCCGCCGGTTTTAAAATTTATATACCGGTATCCGCCGGTTTTGCAGCAATCTGCTTCTATTCAAGTTGTCTCGACTCTTGCACTGTATTTATTCACTTCGCCTTCCGCCATTTAAAAAAAATACATTTTATTGGCGTGGTGACGTACACTTCATTTTCACTTTTCTCACTTTCAGGATTAAGGGGAATCATCACTGTGATGTCCCGTCCTGTCACGGTCGCCAAAATGTGGGACCACTCCCGTGGTGACGTACACTTCATTTTCACTGTTTCCATCCTCTTCTGTCTTGTGATGGGCTATGGGATAGGTTTAATATGATTTCGATGCGGTTGACAATAACAGTTATTAGAAAACTTGTTAATTGAATCTTACACCAATAATTCCACCTCCAAGGAATTTTATTATTATTGGAGTAGAATCTTATGTGTACACCCAAATAATACACGACGTATTACAGGACAGGACACTCAACGTTCTTATTGACGGAAAAAAGGTTTTAAAATTACCATTTTGTCGGCCAGTTTCAAGTTCGATGATTCCCAGCTACAGGTCGATGTCTGACTGATTCCGTAGAAGAAAAACACCATCACAGCATCATACTAAGTTTTGATTCAAAATGAAGCTTTTAGACCCCAGTGTTTGAGAAATTCAATAATGACCCCAAATCGACTCAGCCTACCGTGTAGGCACGCGTTTTGGTAGATATGGGACTTTTGGTGCTTGAGATTACTACGGGACATCATCTTAACCGTTCAGATTGGCTGTTCTCCATCGGTCTGTTGAACAAACGGTGTACCATTGAATGATCGAACTGAGCTGGCTGTCCAAGAGCTTAAGAGTTCTTTAACTGTGGCAAATGGGAGTTATTAAGCAAACACTAGCGACACCATGTCCTCCATAGAAGAGTTTCGATTAGTTAGGGAGCTTTTGGAAAGCTTTTGAAAACAGCCATACATTTGTCCTAACTCCAAAACGTCAAAAATTTACCTGGCATCGCGGATATCAGCTTCTCATGCTTAAGCCAAAGGTCTATTTGAAGAATCTACGCCGAACTATGAAAAAGTTCTGGCTCATACATACCTTGGCTACGGTGACGTACGCTTCAATGCAAATAGTGGTGCCAGGTGCATTGTTTGACTTAATTCAACATTTGACACGATTTCTTTTCTCATATCCCACACAGGGAAATTCGGGAGAGCTAAAGAAAATTCCTCAGATAAAGTTCGGTACCGTTTAATGATGCAGTTTTGATCACCCACCACTTTCTTTGCCATGTCGCTTAGAATTCCCATATAGGTTCTTCAAAACACCTTCAAGTATCTTTATGGTGCGTTTTAGAATGTTACGCGAACGTTATCGACCTTCTTGAAAGAAGTTCTATTAAATGCGCTTAGAAGTTCCTTTATCGATAGTTTATCCTTTCAAAGGGCGATACCTATAGTTTCGATGGATTTACAGGGAATGTAAAATAAAATCCGTTTGCGTTTATAGAAAGACGGAACAACTTTTCGACGATTTTTTTTTTACCATTCAAAAGTGTATTAAAAATACTAAATTCATCAGAATTTTTCGAGTTGAGATTTTTTATATGGCAAAATATACAGGAATTTGAAAACAAGTACGTACTATATTTTGTTCAGTACTGTAAGTCCAACAGGTATAGATTTTATGATAATTAATTTTTCCAAGACAATCATTAGTAACCATAAATTCAGGGAAATAGTCCGGAATTCTTCAAAAAAATCGAAATTTTTTTGCTCAGCTGCTAAGTTCATATGATTCTCAGTATCTTGGAATGTTCCAGGATAACTGATAATTTTTGAAATTTACACTCATCTCATGTTTAAAACATTAAACCCGACACTTCGAGCAACTCGAAAGTGATAAAATTGTGGAATTATATCCAGTGGCCACAGAGAAATAACTGATAGAAATTTATTGTTCTGCTTACGCCACTTTGCGGTTTGTATTGTTATGCATTATGCATTCTGATGTATTATCACAAGGATGTATCATATTATGTAGTGCACTCTGATGCTGGCTTAAAAATTGTTCTTTTAAGTCAAGCAGGTGAGATTTCAACGCAGGCCCTTTGTAATTATTCATTTCATCACACCTGAGAAGTTAAATAAAGACTCAAAAAGAAATATGAAATAGGACTGTATCGACCTATCTTATTTTCCTTGCATCTTAGCACGTCAATAAATAAATCATCCCCACACTATACGCTTGATTGAAATATGGATCTAATTGGATAATGAATATTTCATGAGAAACAAATGCCTCGAAATTTTTCCTTTAAGTTTGCCTCTTTTGTGTCACCCTTTGGCTGGAAACGCGGCATCAGCCAAAGCCTAAGATGGTTCAAGTGTATTGGATCGGGCTTCGAATTAATTTCGGCACTGTTAAACAACCAATTCCCAATATTTTCGCCCCGAGTAAGCGCTATTCATGCACCAAAAACATTGGCTGGTCAAGTGAAGTAGAACGTAGACAAGAAACCCTATCATTATTGGTAAATCGTTTTTGTTTGTTTTTGCAACGCATAACGATTTATTCTTCACCGGTTTTTTCCTTTCATCGTCGAAGGTGAGATCCATCCATGTGCTTCCGAGGACTGGGTAAGAGCGAGAACTTTGGATTTTTTTTTGGAGGCGATTTTCCATCGCTTTAAGCACAGGTTCTTGCCTGCTTGCGGAAAATACCGACATGCCGGCAACCGCGTGATAACGACCATGCTGCTGCCCAATTTTTGGTGTAAAATTCAACACTCACCATAATTAGGCCGGTCATGCAGTTTGCATTTTTAAGACTACTTGTACCCGGTTTTAGGTATCGATGTTGTTTGCTCATGGTTACGATAGGTTTGTTAGGGTACAAGGGTTGAATAAATATGGCATGCATCTCAATCTTGGAAATGAGACGCTGCGGATACGATCACTTTGAGTATCACTAAGGGGACCAATCGAATTCGATGATACTGTACAGAAAAAAAATTCTTTTGTACGAAGCAACAGTGGCATGGCAAACCTGCAAAACCATCTGTTTAGTAAATAAATTTGAAATTAACTTATTTTAATGCCATTTTACAACAATAACATTTAAAGCTTGTAGTTTAATATCTGATTCTGGCTCCCAATTTCGCTAAAAGTCGCGAGCTAAGAAAAAAATTTTAGAATGTATTTCGTATTACCCGAGGTTATCCTTCCTCTCACTACTTCAGATATGCGGGATTCTATGTACATGTTTGATTGTTTGAACCCCTAAAGGTATGTATCATCACTAACGTTTTCGAATGAAGACTTTGATGACGGAGAAGCGTAAAACCGGAATGAGACAACAGAAATTCATCCCCCAAAACAACAATTGAATTTGCAATTATAGAAATGAACAGCCTAAATAGTAGAGATGAAGTTTTTCAGACCTCATACTGTAAATGGAATTATATACAAATATATAAAATTTCTCACAAGAAATGTAGATACGCGGGATTCTACTGTAGGGGACAATGAGGATACTTGATCCCCATTTCTTATTTTTATCATATCTTTTTTGAAAAATTTAGCAGCTCGTCGTCTTTTGCATTTTCTGAAAACGTGTAATTTCAAGTTTGAATGCTCCAACGATTCATGAACCCGTAGATGAACTAGAAGCATTTTTGTGGAAGTAAAAAATATTGATCGTTTGAACCCCTGAAGGTATGTATCCTCACTAACGTTTTCGAATGAAGACTTGGATGACGGAGAAGCGTAAAACCGGGATGAGTCATAACAGAAATTTATCCCCCAAACCCCAATTGTATTTGAAATTATAGAAATGAACAGTAAATAGTAGAGATGAAGTTTTTCAGACCTCATACGGTAAACGGAATTATATACAAAGCTGAAAAAGCATAACATTTCTCACAAGAAAGGGAGATGTCAATTTTAATGCTTTGTGAACTTTATAATCTCGTTTACAGTATGCTGTCTGAAAAATTTTCATTTCTACTTTTTATAGAACAATTACAACAATTATTTGAAAAGGGCCAATAACAATTATTTTCAAACTTCAAGTATTTCGTGCCACGTTTTTAAATTCATTGTTAAGGCACGTTAAGGGGTTATTAAAGGGTGATACGGTCAAAATTTGGTCAATATCAACTTGGCGTATTTCTTTCAATTTTGCATTTAAAAAACCTGAACACCCCTCATTTTGAAGGTGTGTGTATGTGTAGAATGTGGCTCCTATTTTGATTTTGGAATTCACTCTTCAGTTGTCAAAATGCCGTCCAAGGAAGAAGAGCAGCGTATCAAAATTTTGCTCGCGCATCGCGAAAATCTGAGCTACTCGCACGCAAAGCTGGCAAAATCGCTAAAAGTTGCCAAATCAACAGTTACAAATGTAATAAAAGTGTTTGAGGAACGTTTGTCGACAGCCAGGAAGTCTGGATCGGGGGAATGCGAAAACCGGAAGCCACTGAGACGACAAAGAAAGTTGCCGGTAGTTTCAAGCGAAACCCTAACTTCTCTCTCCGAGATGCCTCAAATAAGCTGGGTGTTTCGTCTACAACCGTGCATCGAGCCAAAAAAACGAGCCGGACTATCGACTTACAAGAAGGTAGTGAGTGACTCCAAATTGCGATGATAAACAAAATACGACGGCCAAAGCGCGATCCCGGAGGCTGTACACGACGATGCTGACGAAGTTTGACTGCGTGGTAATGGACGACGAAACCTACGTCATAGCCGACTACAAGCAGCTTCCGGGACAGGAGTTTTATACGGCAAAAGGAAGGGGAAAGGTAGCAGATATTTTCA